>NC_060211.1:81740869-82047173 GCF_021130785.1 Homalodisca vitripennis
ATGACATCTATAGCATCCACACACTCAAGAGCGCAGAAGGCTAGGGACAACACTGTACCACAATACACTTTAGGATTGCATTACAAATAACAAATGTTTAATTGCAGACATGTACTAGAGATAGGAATGTGGCCGGTCCTAACCTACTGCAATTGTGTGTGGGTGAGTGTGAAACCACCTAGACCGCCTGGGCTGCACTCCCTATATGCTAATACTATAGGTTTCCAGTGTCTGGCCTCTTGATATGTATCGAAGAATGTACCAAACATTCTTCACAGAATTCATTGTGGCAGCATGGGAAACTATGTTTATTAGAAAAGTAACGTTTGATTTGTGGTACAGGACGAGTTCACCATAAATGAGACAATCCGTTTTTCATTCGTAGTATGCAAATTAGTCCAAGAATTGTGTTATTAAAAAAACATGTTGAAATGGAGAATTTCGCCTGCACTGTTCTTTGGACGTTGCAAAAGTAGTAAAAAATATACCAGTACTGACTTAAACACAGTTCTCACCATATTGCAGTGTTTTATTGACTTGCAGTATCACAAAACATGATGTCTGAATCTCTTTGAGCGCTGTGTTTTAGTAAACCTGTTCTATATTCACATGCTTAAATTATTATTAGGGTTTGTCTGTGCAATCTGTTTGTTATTATCTCGTATGATATTGTACGAGATATATCATATAGTTTTATGCAAATTCAATCTAGAAGTAGTTAAATCGCATTAGCTATTATTGTTCAATATTCTTGACAGTACTGTAATCAGACCCAAGATAAAATAGATGACGATAAGAATGAGATTTTTTCATTATTATTAAGGGTTCCTACTTTAATGAAAGAGTATATTCAGTCTTGGACTTCCAAATCTCTGAATGGGTAGTGGCTACATACTATGAGTACATACATCATATCTTGTGACAACGCCAAGGATGTAAAAATAACAAACTAAGTGTAATATATGTAACAACGATTTGATCTAATTAAGAAGCAATTTATAAATCGAGATCCATTTTGTAGTGCATAAACAAATAACCAAGTTTTAAGTGAAATCAATCACTATCCGCGTTAGCTTTGGTGAGTGTCGAAATAGGAGTAAAGGGTTCCAAATGGTTAAAAATTTCAAGTGATCATTTTTGTAGCTCATATTTTAAAAACTCATTTTAAACAGTCCAATACGTGTATAACAGTTAAATCATATTTGACCATTCACGAGGAACGACTAATGGCCGCAAATATCAACTTTAAGTTTTTACCTCGTTGGCTGTAGTATTTTATCGTGTCCATAAACTTGTTATCCGAATTTGCAATAAACCGGCTACTCTCTCTCTCTCCACGAAACTGTCACAATATTAGAAGCTTTATGCAGTGGAAAGATTTATTACTCCTGTAAAAGATTTAATAGATTTAAAATAACTCTTAAAATAAATAAAGTGTAACAACACATTTTATTTGTTTGAAGTTTATTTTTGACGATGGAAGGATTGGGAAGGAAACAGAATTTTTCCGCACATTTGCCATCGTTCAGTGAAACAAAAAATTAGTAACACTGATTTTAGCGTATGTTATGGTATGTTTTAAGAACAAAAAGAATTAATATAGATACAAAAGTTTGTTTACAAACAAGGATAACAGAGTGAGGTGTGTTACAGTGCTTATACTTCAGCCAGATAGTTTGAAATAGGAGTAGAATGGAGTATTCCTGTGGTGGTCTCCTTGTCTGTAGTAATTGAGCAGGACTGGTGGGTGGAAAATGATGTCGTATATGCATATTTGAAGCAAGACTTACTGGAAGGTGGATGGCACTGGACACCACGATAGGTTCCAGAGATCCTGCTGAATGTAGGAGTTCTTTAAATTTTATTTGTCATAATGATTACCACACCACTAACGGCTATTAAACTTTATTAAAGTTTGGATCTGAGCAATAAGAAAGACTTAAGTACATAGTCATGATTTGAACAATTCAGCACTAAATACCTTTAATCTATATTATTTTTATCATGGGTAACATTATGTTGTTTGAACAACTCAGCACTAAATACATTTAATCTACGAGTATAATATTTTTATCGTGGGTAACATTATTTTGTTTGAACAACTCAGCACTAAATACTTTTAATCTATAACATTTTTATCATAGGTAACATTATTTTGTTCAGCATTATATTATATAATATTCCAGAAGCAGAGTGAATTTTCATTAAATAAACATACAATCTGATATCAAATGGTTAAAAATATTAAACTATAATTCATTGACAAGTTTATACTTGTCTTAATTTAATTATTCAAAGCCAACCATCCATCATGTAAATAAATATTAAAACGGCGGCAGCTAACCATATACAAACCGATTTACGGTATCAACCAGCTTTCAGTCTCTTTATCTAGTGACTGACTGTGATTTAAATACAATTTATGTGTCTGGCGGTCAGTTTAAGTATGTAAAGCGACATAAAACAGTTAGTTTTATGTGTAACTGTTTTGTTATAAGAACCCATACTCGATTGCTTGTAATTATCTAGTAAATAACTTGATCCACGTTTGCATTTTTATTCTTTCTTGGACTAGTTCTTGTTCATTCCGACTACACTTGAAAAAGTGCCGCCAACTACAATCCCGGTTTATTAATTGGTAAAGATATTTTTCTGAACTCTCGACAAGCATCGTTGGATGTGTAACAACTAACAAATTTACTAGTTTTCTACTAAGTGAAATTTCTTCCTGGACAGTTTAAATATAATTTTATAAATTAATCCTTAACATAAAGTATCAAACTGTTGAGTTGTTGATTAAAATTGATCAAATGCAAAAATCATAATATTACTTATATTTACGTACAGCTTATAATATTGAACCCCTATGCAATTCCGCACTTAATACGACAACACCCTGTGATTAAAGCCGATCTCGCCGTTTGGAAAACCAGTGATGCCTATAACCGTTATTTACCAATACATGCTGACGTAGGTAAGATTACCGAAAAGAACTGCGTGAAGAGGTAACGAAACAAGTCCACTTTATTGGTGAACGGGGCTCGTTAGTTCAAGGTGAGGTTGATCCTGACCAAACTACATCGTGGACTACAACAAACAATTTAGTGGAGAGGAACGTGGATTAAACCGTGAAGTTCCTAATGAAAGAGAAAGTAGTCGAAGGCAATTGAGGATGTCTGGAAAGGCACAAGGAAGATTACAATTCAGGAACCGCAAATTATTCCGTTAAGGGGGTCCCTGCAGTCAGGAACGCTGGAAGCGACTGCCGGACGGCCATTTGGACAATAATTGGTGCAAAACACTCTTGCGTAAGCCGACCATCGTTTGGACTCAGATCATCAGTTTTCACCGCTAAAACTGTTTGGAGTTCTTAAAAAATATTTGTAAATTTAAAGGATTGAAATGCGCGCTTGATAGTATATATAATCCCATCATTTTACATCAAAACATTGTATGATTTATACGAAATATCAGTTAAGTATTAGATTAAAAGAATAAACGTACAAAAGTTTTTTCGAAATTACACTCAAACTGTATATTATTAATTTCACTCCTCCGAATAATTAAAACAATTTCAACAAGAGTGTGCATAATGCAGCAATATATGCTACAACTCACTGGTAATACTTTTAATGCCTTCACTATCAATATGTTAAACTATGATACATCTCTAACTATATTGTATGATGTTAAGCTAGTACGATACATCTCTAGCTATAGCATACGTTGTTGAGCACCTTCACTGCGACACGAGTCATGTACAGACTTTAGAACAACAGGGATAGTAGCAAAGTGCATCCACCACAGCCAATGTGTTAAGCTATAATACATACCTATTGTACATAGCTATAGTATATATTGAATATGATGCATATTTAGCTATAGTATATGTTTTTATAGGCAACTGAAAAATGCCTAATTGAAATATTCACAAAGAAAATAAAAATAAATACCTCTGATTTGTACCAAAGCTAGTTATTTTATTTCTTCTTCCAATGATGTAGCAAAAGAGGTTACCTTGATGTTTGTAGATTTTGAGTTAGGGGCACAACACTATTTTCAGGACATTCTATAAAACGTTTAAAATGCTGAAATGAGGTATCAGAACTTTTAAGTGTTCTACTCTCAGGAATCATACAAACGTTTGAAGGCGACTTTCTCTATTAAACCTGATACAGTATTTCAAACTGTTTGAATTTCACTCTGGAAAAATAAACCACAACCTTCCAATGAAGTTAAGACCTACAAGATGTTGAATAATACTAAGAACTCTGCATAGTGGAAGGGACATGGATAAATTCCTAAACTGGTCTTAAGTTCACCGACTGTATTCTTATCATACTACGTCTTTAACACATTTGTTGTATTTCAGATAAAGGCCAGTATGAATGTTCACTCCAATATTCTAGTAGTTTACGTTCGTAGGTAATGCGTGTCAGGCGGTATGTATATGAGATAGCGGCTAACGACATGTGTGGTCTGTAGTGCGATAGTGACGTACGCCCTCGTTTGACAACTTGGCAATTGTTATTACAGTGCTGTTGTGGCGCTCGGAAGTGGTCTTACCTCGTCTACTAATGTGAGGCTACCAGATTACACATACTTGTTGTTACCAGTAGTTAGTATTAGAAACGCTGCCGTGATTGAGCAACATTAAAAAAATATTGATTCTCCAAAATTGGCCATTTTCATATCAGCCCAGTTATGTTTACTGCAGAAAACTTTGCGTTCCATATCGTGTCCTCAACTTCCATAAGCATGGGCCCAATTATTATTCTTCTTTATTGGTTTAAATGTATGGACAATTTCCCTAGAACCATTTAATTTATTTGAAGTCCGTTAATAACTTTGGAATATACTTTTATTACACGTCGGTTAGAAACAAAACAATTTCTTCCAAACTGTGATTTATTTGTGCAAATCCTTCTGAAAAGTTCTTACCGTAGTCGGATTTTATTTCCGAGAACTCTATCAAAAGTAAATTACTTCTTGAAAATCCAGTCTGCACAGTTGGGTACACCAAAACATTCCGTCTTGAAATATTTTTAAAACGCGTTCTAGAGAGTAGGATCTATATTATTACAACCTGTGCTTGGACGAAGGTTTCCATAGTATGTAATTTGTCCTCAGTGATGACACCCAGAAAGCTAGGGACACCTTTCAGTAACGTGTCATGCTTCTCTTAAAGCATAACAAAATATCACTCAACACAGGTAATCTGGAATTAGTAGTTTTTATATACGCACGTATATTCAAATAGCGAGTGATTTTGGGACTTTTGTACTTCCTCCATTGGTTAAAATATAAGGTTTTTAATACAATTCTGTCGTAAGGGAGGTGTATTCAAGTGCAATAAAAAAAGTTTACTAATTGAAATTAAAAATAAAATTATAACTATTGGTTTAAATTTGCTATTATTACTTGGAGAATTTTATTGGTTCTCCTGTAAAACTTTCTGACATTGTCTTACTGCACTTTCATATAAAATAATGAAAAATGTTCGTCACTGTCACTTTCCACAGATGTTAAAGAAGAATAAGGAGAAATGGAGTACTCCCTCTGGTGTCGGGAAACACATCTGGTCGCCGCATGCATTTATTCTGAATCACTAATCCAGCACCTTAAAATGCAAACGACTCCGGTTTGAACATCCAATCCGAGAAAATCCCAGGTTGGCGCGCCGCACGAAGCTCTAAACTAAGGAACTAGTTGGGAGAAGCGCGCCGAGTAAGTTGTCGGGGCGCCCACGCGCAAGTGTCGCTGCGCCTAAATAACTCCGCGGTAACACGCGCATGCGCGCACTAACCGTAAATAATTTCGATTATATGCATTCTATAAGTTGGCTAGGTTATGAGACCCCGCTTACCGGGTTCACAAAAGGCCAGTCCGTCCGTGTGGGCTATAGTACGTGTTGTACAATTCAGCTTTACTGCAACTAGCTAATCAGATGCAGCTCGCCGTGACCGGCAGCTAGCTTAGATGGGCGGCTGCTGACCCAACGTGGGCTATAGTACGTGTTGTAAAGTTCAGCTTTACTGCAACTAGCTAATCAGATGCTACTCGCCGTGACCGGCAACTAGCTTAGCTATGCGGCCGCTGACCCAACGTGGGCTATAATACGTGCTGTACAGTTCAGCTTTACTGCAACTAGCTAATCAGAAGCTGCTCGCCGTGACCGGCAGCTAGCTTAGCTAGGCGGCCGCTGACCCAATGTGGGATATAGTAGGTGTACAATTCAGCTTTACTGCAACTATTGACGTTTGCCATACAATGTATATACAATGTCGCTGCAATAAAAAAGATTTTGATTTTGATTTTTTTTTGAACTAGCTAATCAGATGTAGCTCGCCGTGACCGGCAGCTAGCTTGGCTATGCGGCCGCTGACCCAACGTGGACTATAGTACGTGTACAATTCAGCTTTACTGCAACTATTGACGTTTGCCATACAATGTATATACAATGTCGCTGCAATTAAAAAGATTTTGATTTTGATTTTTTTTTGAACTAGCTAATCAGATGTAGCTCGCCGTGACCGGCAGCTAGCTTGGCTATGCGGCCGCTGACCCAACGTGGACTATAGTACGTGTACAATTCAGCTTTACTGCAACTAGCTAATCAGATGCTGCTCGCCGTGACCGGTAGCTAGCTTAGCTGAGCGGCTGCTGACTCAACATGTTGGCTAGTACGATAGACGTACATCACAAGTTTTCTACTAGCAAAGAATTTGCATTCTTGATTATGTAACCGAAGATAATTTAATCGTTAAAGGTATTAACCTGGGAAAAATTAATTTCCATAGTTAGTAATTGGCTAGATTGTTAAACAAGACCAGTTTATGGAAAATGGTGATTGATTTCATATACCAACGTTATGGCCCCTGTATCACTCAGATAGTGTCCTGGATGTCCCTAATTGGGTGGTTTGAAAACTATGAGGAAAAGCGATAAGTAGTAACTGTTGCTGTTGAGTAGCTTAAGTAGATTGTTGACGTTAACATTAACATCTTTTCGCGTTACACAATCATATGGTACGAAATCTGTTTGTCTCATATTACTGAATTTTAAGTACTTTAAGTTCATGCGGCTTACCTCGTTAGTGAGATTACCACTAGGATTCTTTACTACATTATATATTTTTTTCGAAATGGGAAAATATGAAAACCAGGGATGCGGTAACGTTGACAGAACAAATTAATATGTTAATACAGAAATTATTGAACGACAACTGTAAGTTGTATGTAATTGTCAAAAGGTTTAAATGTCATTTTTAAACCCAAAATATTCCTTATTTATTTCACCGAAAGAAAAATATATGATTAACAGAGAATTTTAAAAAGCTTAGGCTTAATACATTTACTGGAAACATTTAGCGCTCCAATACCTTGAGTATATATTCCATTTTTTTTTAATATTCGTTTTAGATACTCAGGAAGTTTCCACAAGCACCTGGCTCTGTCATTATGCAGAAAGGCCGGAGCCTCATAATACCGTGTTGTAATTAAAGTTTGTTTTTGCGAGCGTGTATCACGGACAAGTCAGTAACTGCTACACTAATGCTACATTCTGTCCGTTTGTTTCTATTTATATTACTGGCAGAATAAAACATTTCGCTTACACATACAAAGGCAATTCTTCAGTAGTCTAAAATTCCAAAATACCCCTTGAATTACGTCTTTATTTTAAAATACTTCGAATGTCACACCCTGTATACGATTGAGAAATACCTGTTTAATATTAATAATGATAATAATAATAGTAAAACGAACCTTGTGTTTAATGTTTTTCATTAATTAAACTGTTGTACAAATTCATCTTACGAGTAGTACATAGGGTCAAGTGAACCACTCATATAGGCATACTCGTGCATGCGACGCTCAAGGAGGGAGTGAACGGCATGCATTAATATCTTTCTTTGATATATACCCATGTAACTAAAATAATTTACAACGATTTAAAATCAAAATATTAAAAAAATAGTTGCAATTTTTGTCTATATATACCTTACATTAAAATATTAATAATCAACTGAAAAGCAATATGCAATCATTGGTCCTGTCCAGTTTTGAGGATTTTGATAGAAGCCAGTCTTGGCTACATACGTAGGATCTTACTACACCTATTAGCTAGGTGGACAGAATGACGTCGTGTACACTTCTCTGCTCGGAATATCGTGCTATAATTCTGGCAAACTTCTGGAGGATGAGGTTTAATAGATGTTAAAAAACTGGATCATGTTTGAGACGATCGTTTTTGCTCGTACTATTACTGCCATTATAGGTAGGATTATGAGTGATGTTCAATCCACAAAATGTGGTTGCTATTTACCATGTTCTACTTAGAGATCTAAACGGGGGAGGAGGATTTATGTTTCAGAGGAAAATAAAATAGTATCACAACTAAAAAAGGTTTAAATATTTTACGAAACAGTGAGTTAGATTACTTAGATTAAGTGAAGAAATCAACTTTAAATTTGTGGACCGTACGTAAGTACGTACATTTGAAACCCATTCAGTTGTTATGTATATTAAGTAACATGTAAGTAAATGAAGTATTTGTTATGTACAGGACTGTTCTGCAAGTAAAACAGAGAAACGGTAAAACAAATAGGCAGGTCTGAAGAGTTAATAAAGCGGCCGGTAAAGAGCCGTTCAATGGCATTGATGGGTGACATATGTTAGTTGATTACAGGGATGACGCAGCGGTACCGGCGTAAGAAATCAACGTCACTGAGAAGAATGGTGGTCGAAAATGGTAGCGAAGCGGCTGCGGGTAGAGCGGTGAAGCGGCGCGGCGCGGCTCGCAGAGGAGCGGACCATCCTTGACCTGATGGGGCATTGTGTCGACCTAGTGATCTCGCCACTGACAGCGGTCCACCCAATCACGGAATATTCATCACTGCCACCCAACAATTCCTCTTCTATTTGTACTGCCTTCTGGGTTAATCTTCTATTGTTTGATGCGAGGTGACCGGAGCAGCAGCAGGTTCATTGCCAAATGGTTCGTTAATAATACAAAAACAAGCAAAATAGGGATTCACACTACTTGTTTTTACTCCTGAAAAACTCTCCAAAAGTTTAATTTTCCTTTAAATGCTAAATGATTTAGGCCTAAATCTAAATTATTTAATGTGCCAATTAATTATTAGTTTTACAATCTTATTAACAGTCATCAATCATTAACAACAGTATATATACATTATACTCTAGATTATAGCAATATTTACTTTGAAGCTATGGAATTCCAATCTCCAGAAGCTGTGAAGCAGGTCATGGGCAGGACTTAAAATTACTGGTCTGGACCTAAAGGAAATTCAATAAAGATAATGGAATATTTTGTAATTCTCCTAAATACAGTGTACGTACAATAAATATAATATCCTTTTTTTCTAGTACCCTAATACACACCCCTTGGAATAGACAATGTAAATAAAAGGTTCACAACGATTTTGAATATTTTTTGAACGGAAGCGAGAGGATGCCTACATAGGATATACACAGCCATTGAAGAAAACGCTGTCTAAATTAAGAAAACAAGTTATCCATTTGATCGTATGTGGATTCTCAATAAATGTAGAAACCAGAAGTGAAGACCAGATTAGATAGCTGAATACCAAAAGTAATGCTAATAAAAGAGCTCAACCTTATATTAGTGTAGAAAATAACAGAATAAATAAATAAAAAAGTATTCGTGAATAAGGTCAAAAACTTGAGTCGATCTAATATATTACTTAACCCGTATTTCGGGTTGATATTATAAATCAGAGAATTCCCCTTGATTTTCAACCAAAGCTCTCATGCGTCATTAGTCCATGTTTGTCATGAAACTAGTTTTTAGTAAACGGTAGCTATGAATTTACGACATCATTGTTAGGTCATTTAAAAAATGAACCCCACAAAATAATAGTTTTTTGTTCTTTTTATAAATCTTAAGTCTATTAACGATGTCCAAGTAATCTTCTTCCTTTGTCCACACTGGAATGATGATGTGAATCCAAACAATGGAAGTGCGAGAAACAAAGCACTCAATGAGTGGTCTGTACACTCTAGTTACCAGGAATTCCTTTTAGCCTGTGACTCCTCTGTCCCTGACCCGCCACTGTCCAGGTCTCATCACCGAGCCGCCGCGCCGTGGCCGCGTCACTCTGGAGTATACCAGAAGGTCGGCACGTGAAAGTGGAGCTCCCGGCGCAATTAAGAGCACCTCGGGTCAAAGGTCACTTCACGATTACGATGAGGCCCTTATTCAATAAGAACACAATGCCGCGATTGCACAATACTCGGTGCCTTTTTTTATGTCAAGTCCACATGCTTTTAATTAGGACTCAAATTGATGTGGTATTTATCAGGGACGTGATTTGGCCGCTATTTTATTGATATTGCATCGAGATAGGTGTGAAGGTGTTGACCTCTTATAATTACATACGTGATCTATTATTGGTTATTTCGGCGCTCGCAATCTGGGCCCGCCGCAGAGGCCGTGCCGCGCAGTTCGTTGTCGGTGGCCTGGTCATTCGCTTCTCTCCGATTTGTCTTCGTTATCGTACATTTTTTTTACTAAGAATCATAAACACAGGAAATATTTCATTAACAATTTTTTATGAACGTATACTTTATAGTTGGTCAAACATTTTAACTGCAGAAAATTATTCCACAAAGGATTTTTCTTTTTAGTTATGTATTATTATTAAATTTTTATAACTATAAACGGAAAGTATTATGTAAATATAAACAACAACAACACTTACTATTTCGCGATATATTTGTTAAAGAAAATTAACTATAATTTTTAAAATATCAATAAAATTAAGTAAAATTATAATTTCATTACTAAACAAGCGGCTTATTTTTTCCTTAAATTCCGTTTTATAAAATATAAAATGTTCTTAATAGATAGATTAACATGAAACATCTCCGTAACTGCATGTAACACCATGGTAGGCCTACATCGTGATGTTTTATAACCTGTATTATAAAAAGCACCATAAAATTAAAAAGGTTTACATTAAACAATTTTAATTAATTTTATATAAGAAAGTATAATACGTAATCAAACAATACACTTAAACTAAAATGTTTACCAAACTCATATTTCAAATACGAATAAAGAATGCGTACTATTACAAGCTAGATTTTAGTTGAACTAAGTATAGTCAATAATAAATTAGGTCAAATATATCTCTTGAAAATTAAAAAATACCTATTGGCGAACAGTTCAGAATTGTAGGTTACAACATTTTCAAAGATGAGATGGTGAGAAATTTGGAATATAAATGTTATGTTTATTGGTTAAGTATAACCATGTATGTAGGTAATAAAAATATGCTATTAATTTCAATACTCAATATTTTATATTGCATAAAAACTTAGAAATTGTAGTATACGTAGTATATAGGAAGAAAAAGGAGCGAAATTACCACACATTTGATGCTAATTCTCTGAAATTTAATAATATCTTAAATAATACAAAAATTCTTATAATCTTAATGTACTTAAGTTTGTATACATTTCTGTATAGATTTAAACTCAAATTTTACACCAGGTTGGTAAATATTTTGTTTTATTTATCTATTCATAGACTTTTTGAAACCCCAATGTTAGTTAAAGACCCTAATATTTTGGAACACGTGTTTTAAGATTTTAGTTGGACGTACGTTTAAAATTATATTTCTATCTATCAAAGTACGAGTTAATAATAATAACATCTGCAAAATGTTTATGGACCAATTTAGCAGGATAAAACTCAGAATTTTCGAAAGAGTATTTAAAGGATAAGATGAAGAGGTTATTTTATCAAACTTATTTTCTGTCCACGAAATTCGTTATTTATGTGTAACGAAGCATTAAGTAAAACAAATAAAAATGGCATATAGAATCCAAAAGAAGAAGAAAAACACTTAAAAATACTTCTACACATATTTTGTGAAATTAATAATTGGATCTGTGCCATCTGGCAGCCAGAATAGTCTCTCTTGCAACATAGAAGCTTACAATGTATCCTTCTTAAGATTTGAGCACAAATTGTACGCAATCGGGCTAGTAATCCTCAGCAGACTAGCTATATGGTCAAAACCAAAATTCTAGTAGTTCGGGTATTACATAAAAATGTACAGCTCTTGGGTTTCTGTCTGTTAATCGAGTATTTGGGTATAATATTAGGTAAGAAACGTTTGATTTTTTAGTAATAATATAACTTGCTCATCAATTAATTACATAAGTCTCATTATATTACTCTTTTATACTAATATACTCTTTAACAACAATACAATTTTAATAGTTATTCCATTATATATTGCTTGTTTAACTAGTTATCTCAAGTTTTAGTCTGCAACCACGAGTTAAACTAGGCTCAGGTGTTTATTTGTTACCATGAGAAAATTGTTTGCCAAAGTGGGATACGAACGCTGGGTCCTAACACATTTAGGTGCTACATCTCAGCTACCAGAATTAAATTACCAGTTATATTTACTTTAAATCTGTCCATTTGAGTAAAGACAGCAACTAATTCTCACGCGTTTAATACTTCGTTGAATAACAAGTAATAATCTTAATGTAATACAGCAGTTCTTCAACACATTTATTTTATTACTTGTGAATAGTGCTATTAAAATAAATTACATGAGTTGAATTTGACTTACAGAGATCACTAAACTACTCCAGATATAGGAACTAACTGAATAAAATTCCATTTACATAATTAATGGGGTGCTGTATTTCCATAGATCCATTGAATTTGTAATCTATTCTAAATTTTATTTAATTGAATAGATTATACAATATGTACTATAAAAAATATAAGACATCGTTGTCAGTGTAGTTGTAGTTATGATAATAAAAGTCTCAAATTTATTGCCCTAATAATGTTTAGTTATTCATCAACGATTAAACTTTAATTATCAGTTATCACTCATTGCTGCAGAACATGCAAAGAATATAAACGTACGAAAAACTGTGAGAAACTACGATATTATTCAAGGTCAATAAAATGCACTGGTGCATTACCTAATACGTCTTAAAAAATGCCCTGGCATACGACTCAGACATATTGACCAAATATTTTTTTACTTACTTACTAGTAGTTTTTTGAATTATAGAGGTTCGTTGGTAAAACTTTAATTTTTGGAGGTAAAGTCCATCAATAAGGAGGATACATAAAAGTATTTTGGCATGGCTATCGTTTTGTTCTTCGAGTTATTGAAACCACTACTTTGTTTATTTGAGTTATTGAGGTGACATCTTGCCATGAAATCAAATCCAGCCATCCACTTTTATGAAGATTTTCAAAAAGGAACAGAATAATTATTCGAGTTTAAAAAATCGATTCTATAAAAAACAATGGTCAGTTGAACCAAGAATTTTACCGTACCAGACAGAGTATCTTATACAAATCTTACACTACATTTTATAATTCAAACTTTACATCTTGCAGTGAAAGTAAGTTAATTTTAAGAATATAATTAAGAATTAAAATAAAACGTAAAATGAGATACGTTAAGTTTCTTGAGGTTTGTTACCATTCTTCAGTGCCATTGTTATATTTAAATACCTTACATGCGTAAAAGTTTACTGATAGTGCTCTTGTTGTATAGATTTGTAATATAAACTAAACTACTTTTCAATTTTAAATGCCTTTAAAATTTTTATTCGTGTTGCATAAGCGTACAATGCTTTGCATGAGTTCCAAATGTCTTCTAGAGGAGAGTCAGCTTAAACCCTGGCAGAAAGATTGAAATTTTTTATACACTGGAGTAGCGATACTAGATGGAGTGAGCAGATTTTGAAGGATTTCTCCAGTAGCATACCATTACTTACCTCCGTGATGCTAAAGGAATGTACGCCGTATATGTCACAGTTCCAGCAGACACTACTCACAGAGGTCTTTGGAATACGTAGGGAGCTGTAACGAGATACATTAGAATGCAAAAATGAAGTCTTCTTACAATGATTGGATCATCAATGAATGCTTCAAAACATTTCCAGTTCATCTTTCTTTGTAACGTCTCTTTTTGAGGACTTCATGAACCATTCATCGATCATTGAGACATGTAATGATGAAGTGATTGGAAATTTTGAACATTAGCATCGGAGTAAGTGATTTTCGGGACCCGCTGGCGGTGTAAAATAATTGCTCATTGTGATAATCGTGAATAGTCATACTTGTTTCATAAAATATTGTTATTCGCCGCAAACAAGGCTTGCTACCGCTTAACCAGCAAAAAGCTCGGTTGCCATATCCCTGTTAGATGTGGGCTCGTGGTGGACAAGGTAAGTGGACAGATAGCTGACATCGCAAGGTCTTCAGTACCGAGAGAAGGCTGTATCGTTGTATTGGCTGTAGTTGTAGACATTGGTAGAACACTAATGTAAGCAGCACTGCGGGGAGTGACGAGATTCGCGGAACACAGACTGCAATCTGATCCGCAATCCTTGATGAAGTTCCTTTTAAGGCTGTTCTAAGAAGTTCCTATACTTTTGATGTATAGACCCATTGAAGTTCCGGAACGAAGCTGGCTAAACAAATAGGATGCCGTGTTTGTTCTAATTAAGTGGTGTGATTCAGACAAGTTTACTTCCCGAAGAAACTAATCATCAACTGTTTAGATTGCCAACAGTAATATCCTATACGGTTCATACGGGTCTTTCTCTATTTCCCTAAGCTGTATGTACGTCAAATCTCTAATCAAACAATACTTCTTTATTGCAATCTTATAATTTAACACTTATGCTAATACAGCCAAACAATACGATGTAACAAATATTGTTTTATAAATATTATAACTTTTAGTTTGTTTCTTGTCACTTGTCATTTATAATAAAACTGACCAACGTTTTACTAAATATCGTTTCTCTAATATTTCCTACAAATATTAAAAAACATCTGACAAGAGAAATTTAACACTGAAGTCTGTTTACTTCCTTATTACAACTCAAACTTCATTTTTAAATTTTAAACAGTGAAATTTGTATTTAAACCGGCAAAGTTAGTTTCACATGGTCTACCTAAATTTTAATTTACTCTAAATCAAGTAAGTAATACATAATAAAATAACATTAATCATTACAATTTATTTATTTCCAAATTTAAATAAAACATTTTATCATTGTAACACAACAATCACTCTTAAACAAAAGTGGAATTTTCTTCCATTTCTAAAATGTTTCAACTAGACCTGCAGATTAGACTAAATCTGTTAAATCAAAAGCTTATTACTTTTTGTTTAATTAAATGAAAAATGTCTTTATTACAGGTGAAGTTAGGACTATTAAGACCTCTCTACTTTTATTACTTGTCATTACATAAATAAAGAACTTTTTCCGGTTAAAAGATAGTAATTTAATCTCTCATTTTATGATTAGATGCAAGCGAGATAACTATAAATGAAATACTAAATGGCATTAATCTATGACAAGTCAAGGAACATCTATTACAAGATATATATCTCTTAAATGCCTTCTCATCAATAATTATTTATAGATATAAATTAAAACATAACTATATAAAATAAAACAGTTGTTGTTTTTATAAGTGTGGGTAATGCAGTACAAGGAAGTAATTCATTGAAATAAAAACAGAGCTGGACCGTTTATGGAAAACATTTTTTGGAATGAGCGGTAAGAAAAAAAAACTTTCTTTAGCAAGTGCAAAAGAATAGTGTTTTTATCTTTACGCTGTCAAATTATGAAATATTGAAACAGTCTTACTTGCGTAAGCGTTACAATAAAATAAAGTTAGTAGAGTTCAAAAATGAAAACATAGTTGACTGTTTACCTATTAAATTCGTTAGGTATACAACAGTGAACTTACATTAAACTTATTATAATAGATTAACTTTGTAAGTGATTTATTGCAAATCGTTTTGTATAATCCAATTCAATAGGCTAAGGTGCGTAAAAAGTGTAACATATAGATAAATTAAATAGGTTTATAATAATGTATTTTGATCTTTAAATTGGAAGTTTGAGTTGTGTATTGCAAGGCAAAAACACGTTGCATATACACGTAAATATATTGTTATGAGAAGAAGAATACGAAAAACATTTCCTACTGATTACAATTTGTTACACTAGATCAGCATAATAAATTTGTTTTTAGACTGTTTCAAAAAATATTCTTATTAAAATCAGCAAATTCGAATAAGTTATTATATACACAAATATTTCTTTAGCCTAGCCTAATACAAAACTTTACTATTCATAGTAAAGATTGTTTGTAAAAGTTCACAAACAAAACAGAACTTATCTTTCGAAAGTATATACAAGCATTATAATTTTCAACTATTTAAAGTTCTGAAAGTAAGAAGTCTATGTCTTTAGTATACCCGATTTGGTGGACATTTAAATACATAGAAATAGTTAAGTTATGAATAGTAACATTTGATCAAAACAGTTTTTACTTGTTACTGCTGAATGAGTGTGTATAATATCATTATTTTATTATCACATAACCTTTCGCGAATATGTTTTACAGTAGTGAACCTGTAATTTGTTCAGTTTGTACTACTTTCATAGGAAGAGAATCTTAAACGAAGATGAAAACAACTCTGGTACAATTACGGTTTTTAATCAGGTTTTGTATTTAATTCACATTGAATTTAAAAAGAATTAATATTAGAAGGAGATTTGATTTTGTAAAGACTTATAAACTAGTTTAGTTTTAAATTCGAAAATAACGTTCTTGGTAGAATCCTAAAATTATCTTTGTGTTAAAATTTCATTGAATAAGGAAATAGTTTGCATTAAATTATTTTAATTGGTAAAGGAAATTGCACTGGAGAATAGAGAGAGAGAGTCGTGTTAGAAATAATAATGAAATAGCTTACAAATAAGGAAGAAGTGAAGGATAAAATGATTTATTTTGACAGAAGTATTTTATGGAAAGTATTATATAAATAGTTTTGTCAAACCTCGATGTGGTAGGCGAGTCTGCGAGCGTGCGGCGGCCGGGACCTGTGCCAGAGGGTGCCCGGACCGTCCGACCGCCCGCACTCGACTGCGGAGTCCGCAGCACCTTCCCCCCTCCCACTTTCCATTTCATCGCAGGGCTCCACCTATAGCCGGCCAATCTTCCTCCGTCCTTCTCTATTGTACCCGAGATGACTGGAGATGACGAAAGAAGAGAGAGAGAGAAGAGAGAGGCACGAGCGAAGCGGCGTGACAGAACTAGGGCAGTACTGCCCGCGATCCGTGGTGGGGAGGGGGAGGGGAGCCCGCTGTCCCTACCTCAAGAAAAAACTCAGTTTTCCCCTTCTAAATCGTCCAGCCGACGATACGACCGGGCTCATTCTGCGACCTGGACCGCTCGTGTCGTGTGCCCGACCCGGCGCTGCATCGGCAGGAAAGGAAAAGTGTGGAAGGGGGTGGGAGGAGGGGCGGCACTAACGGTACTTGCCGACGGTAAACATGGGGTGGGGTGAGGACAATATGCCTATTTGGGACACTAGGAGAGGGGAACCGGGTTCACTTGGTCAAGAAAAGAAGAAGAAGAAATAAAAAACTGAATCGGATTAAAGAGTAAAAGTGGGAGCTTGGAGAGGGAAGGTTCCCGGGTTCAGTAGTGAGCTAGGGCATGTGGAGAACGCAAGCTAGGAACTGTGCGGTGTATAATCTCAGTGAAGTGCCAAATGGAACTAGGTACCAGTGCGAAGTGCAGTGACATTTGTTAGCCACCTCCTCCCAGGTGAGTACTTTACCCAGACCTTACTTGCTGATAACGTATCAAAAATTTAATTTTGTTGTTTTTAATCTCGATTTTTAAAATTCTAACTTTGTAGATTGGTTATGCTGTGAAATTTTCTACAAGTACACAATATTTGTGATTTTCAATAACAGTTAAATTCTTTTTCAGTAGAAGAAAATTTGGCTACTACAATTACACTTATCCTCTCTTTATATATTAGGAAATTAAAATAAATTTACATAAGTAAGGTTTTATCAGAAATACAATTTATAACCAAAAGAACATAAACGTTTTGACAAAATATAATGATAAGCATATACACATAATAATAGATAAAAAAGTCATATAGATAAAAATTATTTTGGTTCAATGAAGGATATTTTTTTCATAAGTAGTACAATAATGTCATGATTTAAAAATAAAGTATCCTAATAATATTGTACCAGATAAAATTTCAATACGTCTACTGCTGATAAAACAGTAATATAATTTTCCCTAATATGACAAATAATAAAGCAAAGCTATTATATGTTAAAAAGGGCTAATAATAGACAAATAAAGAATAAAAAAGTATAAAATACATACAATATCAAACTTCGCGCGTTGTGCGTTCTAAGTTTTTTATTTCACATCGATACCAGACTCTTCTCAACAGTTTGAACTCAGATTATAACATAAACATTAAAATGTATTATTTAAATGTAATGTGTGATACAATTTTTTAAAATAAATAGAGTTATGCTCTAATCTTTAAATATACCAATAGTGATTGTTGCAATAAATACACCGTAACGAACTCGAATATGTTTTTAATTAAACTTTAAAGTAAATCAATATATTCTAAGCGCTCCTTACAGTAACACATATCATATAGAAATATGTCGATGAAATACTCGATAGAGTTTTCGCAAAAATGGAAAATTGTTTATTTATAGATAAACGGGAATCATGTGTTTCACCTATATTACTAAAACGTAACAAAACGTAACTATCTATGCTGTCACTTTATTAAACTTGAATTTTGGAGCGCATCTCACAGTTTACAGATTATAATTAAAACGCTGATTAAATGGTCTTAAAAGTTTATACAAAAGTCATCTTTTGTAAATAAATGTGAAATGCTTATATTATTTTACGAAAAGGTTTTAAGAGCAATATGTATAATATTTAATATAAAAATGTAAAGACCAGAAAAAATTTAAAACGATACTCTGCAATGCAATTCTACTTCACATTTCAAATAAAAAATATTATTCCAAGACGTACAATTTTGCATTGCACATTGTATTTTATAGCAATGTCCTATCACAACAACTTAAATTTATATAGGATGATTAAAAAATGTATGATGGGACGTTATAAAACAAAATTTAAATGTTAAAATATTAAAACACGTGAACTATAATTAGGTCATAAATAATCGGGGTACGCAATTCCTAAATTTTTTAATTTTTCAATAATTTATGATTAAATACACAGTTCACTAACAAAAACAATCAATTGGGTAAGAACCAATGTTGACTTATTAATAAAATGAAATAAAAATAAAACTGTTCAACAAATTCCATTTATTTCCTTACACAAACCCTGAGTCCTCTATAACATTAATTTAATACTGAGATTACTAAATCCAAGAATAAAACATAAATATTACAACATTTAATTCTTTACAATTAAACTTAAATTAAGTTATTGCTACACATTGATAGATCTACCGAATTGTTTTACTCTTTATTCGGGCGCTTAGCGGACGGCAACACGTTTACGAATTATTTGAAGTTTAAGTTGATTATACTTTCTCTTGTAATTGTAGCTTAATGATTTGTTTATCCATGAAACATTACTAATAGGTAGTTATTGAATCATTTTTATTTTGATTTTATCTACATTTGTACACTTCCATGTTTGCTATAATATTTGATTTTCAATTTATATGAATAAACTTTCTATAATGTAACAAATCTATGTATTAGATCCTACATCTGCAATGAATGAAATAAAATGGTAATTCTATAAAACCGATTTTAGAAGAATAAATTATTAGTATCCGTTAACTGGACTCATAATATTACGTTTGTTGTAAACTTATTTTGGAAAATATAATTGTAACCTTTCAATTTTAATGTATTAGCGTTAGGTTTAGTAAAAGAACTGGAAGCTAAATCAATCACACGAGTTCTTTTAAACTTAACTATAAAAATAAAAATTATTATATATTACAGTTGAGTTTCAATTTCTCCAGTGGTTCAATATTTTAAAATAATTATCCTGAAGTACTAACAAACATTACTAAAATGTTAAGATGTTCATGTTTTTAAACACTAATAATATCTGTGAGCTAAGCAAATATTCCTGACATCAGAACGCAACTTTGGCAGTAGGAAATAGCGCTTGCGAACCGGAAAGACTAGAATAAATTTAAATAAATAAATAATACCGGGTTATGTAAGATGAGTTTTGTGCTTTGTTTTATTGCGTGCACAACGAGGAATCACTTCATTGCCTTCACTGGGCATAAGCCAACTCGGGAATAAAAAGTGAATTTATAACATAGAAGTTATGACCCGCGAAACTAATGAACGGAATAAAACGTTAATTTATAGCTTAGAAGTATGTCCCGCAAAGCTAATAAACTGAATTAAACGTGAATTTATAGCGTAAAAATATGTCCCGCAAAGCTATTAAAGAGGACAAAACGCAAGCAAACATTGTAAAATGAAATTCTGTAATCTCGGTTTACTTTATGTTGCAATAAATATTACACATAATAAATAATTAAGGGTTACATTTACAAAAAAAAGAAAGAGGAGAATGAAACTTTTACATTTAACAGTGTTATTGAGAACCATTATTCATCATTATATTTTGCAAAATCAACGTCCAATTAAATAGTCCGTAAAGTATTTAAATGTAGTAGTTATCCATGGCCTCGCGCGCAATTTTTGTAGGCATTGCACGTGTGAGCACTTCTGGTTGGAGTGAATTATATTTCGCCAATGTTGAGTTTGCGTTATTGCTACGATCAAGAAAATATGTTAAAAAGTATTCAGTGCCCTTTTAATTTATTACGCGCTTTGTAGTTTTTGTACCACAGTTGATTTTGCCGTGTTTCCCTGATCAAGAAAATATACATAAAACTAAATAGGCAGTTCTGAGAATCCTACGTTCTGCGAAAAGACAACTAAGATAAGTTTTATAACAGTCTTTAAACTTATAGTAAAAATAAATAGTGACTTTGTCTTTGATATTTTCATTACAGTACTGACCAATTATTTTTTATATAATATTTGTAATAAGTTACGGTTAAAAGGATAACAGTTATACTTTCAAAATTTCCTTCGTCAATGACTTTAAACAAGGAATGTACGGTTAACGTATATTATTTTTACTAAAACGTTTAATTTTATTATCTAAACATTTTCTTACTCTGTGCTCAAAAGCGGATGCAATAAATATAAAAAACTGAAAATAGTCGTTAAATTAATTAATAATTAGTTGTAATGCCATAAGACAATGTTTACACAAAAAGGTTAATTATATTTAACATATTACTTTTCTTTAAATATAATTTTTTTCTGTTATGCTCGGAAAGATTTTTAAAATAAGAATAAGCCTTTATGTTAATCAGGTACCATAAGAATGTCTTTACAACATTTTAGTATAATCGGTCCAGTAGAATTATGTACAAAACAATGTTTGCAAAGAACAGTTAATTACATTTAACATACTTTTCTTTAAATAGTATTTTTTCTGTTATGCTCGGAGAGATTTTTAAAATAAGAATAAGTCTTTGTATTAATCAGGCACCATATAATGTCTTGACAAAATTTTACTACAATAGGTCCAGTAAAATGACGTGATTGAGTAAAAAAGTCACTCAAAAACACACAGACAGACACCATTAGAATTTTATATGACAGTAGAGATAGCAAGAAATGTATTACAATAGAAGAGACAAAAATTATCGTTTTTAATTAGCGTTTGCTACTCATTATGTGAACATTTATTATCAGGTATTAAACGTATCAAAGTATTGCGGAGATCACGCGGTGTGATACTGTATACCTAAACTGTAACATCCCTCTGCATGTGGTGGCAGCGGCGCGGCGACATTGCGATAATGTTTAAAGTCAGACTATCAACTTTCCCGTCGTAAATAGCTTGCCCCGTTTATGACTGGCGGTGAATTCGGAGATCCATAAACATCTTTTGGCTCGTGTCGCTTACACTTTATGGTGATAGGTACGGCTAATTTCACCCGGGCAAGCATCTTAACTTAATCTTATCAGCTATTTTATCGCCTTCTTTTAATTGGTGGGCCACACCCGCTAATACCTTAAAAGCAACTCTGCATATGATTCTAAAATTAGAGCAGCTAACACTTCGGTATTCGGAAGTATACATTCTCTAACAGTTAAATTATTTGTTACAATTATGTAACAATTGACGCTTTTACTGTAGAACCTCTACTCCCTTTTTGCTACCATTAATACAACAGAGCTCAATGTAATAACTTTGTAGAACATTCATCTCTGCCCTATAAATAAGATTAAGAATCTATACCAAAGATAGATAACGTTGTAATTGAGATATATGAACACAATGAGAAATTTGCTTAACTAAATGGAATGTAGTATTCATCATTTAATTCATATACAATAGATAGCAATAGAAATAATGTGTGAAACGCGTAGTGTCTTTTCGACTATATTGACATAATACACAAAACAATCTCGTGGAAGTTTACCTTTAATATCAGTAAATGTTCTCACAATAAAATGTATCATTGTAATAAGGACATCGCTAAATAATTGCTGTCATTATCATTTATTTTAGCATTCATAACTATTATCAAACATAGAAACAAAGTAGAGTCCCGTTAGGTTTGGCCGCAGTAGTTTTATGAAAGGAACATAGGCTTATTTACATATCTAATGCTATATTATTATTTTAGTACTTGAGAAAGGTTAAATAATTTATATAATTATCACAATATTGTAAATAGGGTAAGTAAGAACAGGAGTTACTCATTCTTGCAGTTTAGTAATTAAATTTACATAATAGGTTTAAATTCAAGTATATTATTCATTGAAGGATGGCCACGAAGACTTGAATGTCTATTTTTGTAAAAATACAGATGCACATTTGATCCTATTTGTACGTTAAATATTCTCGCATTCATAACGGCACAGACTCGGCATTTCCACCGTACTGCGGGAATAGCATTTACTGTTGGAAGGGGCAGCTAGAAATTACCTGGCAGCAAAGTTGTCTATCTAGTTGAGAACATTTTACTCAATTTACTTTCATTCATTATTTTTCATTTCCTATAATAACAACAATAATTTATTCAATATGTATTATTTAAATAATAAATGACATAACATTTCTAATCGTTCCCTTCGTTTCAAGTAGAATTAAGTAAGCAAAATACTTATGATAGTTCTTTATTATTTCCTTCCTCCTATAGTAATTATCACATTTCTTTAGGGCAAAGCATTTGTGCCACAATCACTAACGTTATATCATGATATGCTCTTAAGATTTGTGTTTGCCTGTGTATTAAAAAAATTCAAAATCACACACGTATATAAAAGAACAAATAAAGAAGTTGAGGACAGCTCTAGCATTGAAAGATGGCCCGCGACATAACGACGGGACGCGACGGTTACAATGGCCTCTTCAGCCACATTCAATGCAAATATCACTTTCTAGGTTAAAACTGAATAAAAAACACTTTCATTTTCGTCAGAATCGCTGATCTCGATTAGCCTTGCTGATCCGGCCCACTGACTGACATTAGGCTACTTTCTTGTATTGTCTTAGCCAGAAATGATTGTGAAATGCCGTTATATAACATGTTTAAACTCGATTCTGCAGAGGACGGTCAGCTAAAGTCAAAGATTTCAAATTTATGGAATGTTCTTGACTAATCAATCAACTCTTTCTTTCGCAGACGCTTGTTTGTCACGAAGAAAGCACGTTTCGCCTTCTTGATATGAAGTCCAGCAGAGGACGGTCAGCTAAAGTCAAAGATTTCAAATTTATGGAATGTTCTTGACTAATCCATCAACTCTTTCTTTCGCAGACGCTTGTTAATCGCTAGTTAGATATAAAGTCTGGGGGTTTTTCCAGTAGTTACCGAGTTTCAAGCTAATTGTACTGCAGATAAAATATCCGCATTGATATTCCACAATTCCATTAGAAATAGATGAATTAAATCATCCACAGCCTGAATGCATTAATTAATATGATCAAGTTACTATAATAGAAAATCAGTACCGTTATAGAAGATGAACATAATGTTTTGACGAAGATTAATAAATGTTATGTTATAACATAGAGGGACACGAAAGTTAACATTCAATGAGTTCCAAGTATTTAAATCAACTTACCACTCATGCTTCTCAATACTTCACTTATCACCCAAGGTTTTATCTACAAAATTTTTTTCTGGAGTGATCTAGCTAATAGCTTAACTATCCGACTCCCAGCTTCGTCAATCTTTCTCCTGGGACTCTCTAGGACCAACTTATCCGTAATATTTAATAAATTATCTTAGTATATCATCATATCATGTATCATAGTATGCATCATATTAGTATAAGTAAATGGATACCAAGGTGAAGGAAGGAATGTGGCAGCAATGTTTTTGGTTTATAATTGTTAATTTTAACTATAAAGACAGTTTATACCTACGTTTATACGGGAATTTTGAATTCTACTAATTTTTAATTACAATTTACTTTCGTGTATTATATAGCAGCTTAAATCCTTGAATGAGTTAAATGTAGTTTTTAACCGGGATGAATGTAGAATACCACATTCTTGCGGTTAAATGTTGCTGTCATTTTTATATTAAATTTATCCTTTTCAGTCCCATAATTTATCAACTTCCACATTTAATTTTATATCTTGAACTATTTAAATTATTTGACATCTTATTGTTAGAAAGCGTTATTTCTAAAAAGTTTTCATGCTTAATTTATACAGCTTTATTTTATATAAGTGTTATATCAACGTCAGATTTATATTTAATTGCATCAGTTTTATCATTGAGATACTTAATTATCCCACAAGATGGATTACAAAGTATTGTTTCCCTTTGTTGTACACTAGTTGTCACCTGCAGTTTACATGACTTGTTAAACTTACCCCGATATTTTTCACTGCTTAATGTTCTCTTTAAGGAACATCGAGAACCTCATCATGTATTCCTTAGCGTTCCTGAGACATATGTAACCGACATTCATATTCACAATCCAAACCAACTTTGCGTTATAATACTGATTTTCGATACAAATATATAAGTTTTCTTGAGCATAATGTAAGTAATGCCACAAGCTATGGGATTCCCACAGTGTCTTTAGAATGTTGGTGCCAGAATATCTTCGTTGAACAAGGAAGCATTGTTCTTGGTATCTGAAATTATTCTTAATCGAATATACTTTTTATAATTATCAGGACCTATTTTAGGGATTATTACATTGCCTCTTAGTGATCTGATTACCTATAAGGTTCATCAAAGGGTGTACATCATCATTACTTATATTTTTTACAGTCATGGAAATATTAGTTTTATTATAACATTCTTTACCAGTTTCATTCTATTACTCTACGAATAATAATAGTGTACAGCCTTTGATGTATGAAGTTATTTGGATAACTTAAAGTCAATGTAATAATCCATTGTCTACTGATCCCTACTGCCTACCCGGCAAGTAAAATAAGATATTTGAATTATATGAAATTATCCACATCATCGAGTCATGCTAATGATTCACCTTTTATAATAATAATAAACTTTGCCGAAAACATTAATTTGTTTTCCGAAGATTGTGCTTAAAAATAAATGTGGTATTACTATAAGAAATCTTGATAAATTTGTTAAGGTAACCCATGTATTTCGATAGGGATTATTTAAACTGTCTTCTATTTTTCTGATAAAAAATATTATTTTAGTCCTAAATATTAAATTAGAGAAATCCGTTAATATTGGGATACTAGCTTAAAAACAAATATTTTATTAAAGATATCAATAGGTGGGCTAAGTTATAATTCACGTATTATTTTCGAAGGAATTTAAAAATAACCTATCAGCATTGTCTTTCAGTACAACAGTCGTATTTGATTTGTTGCTAGTTTTCACGTGAAGTAGAAGATTGTGAACTTGTATGTGCATTACTATCTTAGCAGTTGCAGAATATTGCAGTAAGGCGCGTAGACGCTCAGGAGGAGTTACTTGAAGACAGTTCTGACTGTTATGCTCGCGTAGTAGTCACATTCTCAGCCAATCTACTAGTATGGTACCTAGGTTACGAGCTATGCGCACAGGACAATACGACCCTATTATTGCCTTAATGTGCGCACTGCCCGTAATTATCCCCCACTTTACGCGCAACGATGACCGGTAATGTCATAATCATCCAGCAGACAGATATGTACTCTCACATTCCCCTCTCTAGCCGAGAGCGGGAGGTAAACGTGGGGTTGCCACCAATTGCCGCTCGTAAATTAGCTGCCCACGCCCACAAAGTGTGTGATTTTGGAGATGGATTGTGTTATGATTCTGTAACCAAGGGTAAATAAAATATCGCCCTTCACTACCTCTTTTGAATTGGTGGACACCAAGGAACTAAAATTGAGTGATTTTAGTATATTATGGATTACTTTTTGAAGTACGAAATTATAGTTGTGGTATTTCCCGAAAGGAGGTGTGTGTCCTCTAAATCATGTTTTAGCACTTCCACTCACAAGCTGGTACTAAAAAGAGACAGCTACAAAATATTCGTAAATTAACTTAATGCAAAATCCGAACCACTCCAAAGATTCTTCGGTATTTCAAAGTTTTAATATAAAGACAACCGATCAAAATTGTACACTAAAGTGAAATCCCATGTGCATTTGATTAATTTTGCGAGTTTTCTTTTAAATTTTAAGTACTTTAAAGTTTGAAGTACGTAACCGTTAATTTGCACCAACTTATAGCTTCACATAAATTGTAAAAATAAGTAGGTCATAGTTTGTTAATGTTGTATAACAATGCTTTAGAAATTTAATTTCTATACGAAACAAAATTTTAATAGCTAATGAATAGAAAAACATTTTAGAAAAAAGAATATATGTTATTAAAATTCTAATTTAAATTAAAATAAAAAACTTAGCAAAATCTTTTTAGTTATATAATTTTTACAAAATGTAAAATTATCCACGGGGTTTTTGATTAATCAATACCCGACTTATATTTTAAATAAAGCATTTACTTTTATGGTGAAAAGTGTGACTGACATAAAAAGAAAGCTTAATTCATAATGTGTCTTCTCTATTAATTATTCAACTACAGTTCACCACATACTCCGGTGTCAACACATTTTTCCAACCACCATCGTACATCTGCCATTGAGGCTTGCAGGATGTATGCTGGAATGTTTGTTAACTTCTCCCACACTCTGTTTTCGAGGTTTTCAAAGGGTCCACCTCTGTCTATCCATTTGTTTTCAAAACGGCTGTTTATGCATCTTCTGACATCGCCGTGTTAGTTCATTTTTGATTAATTGTATAAAGCTGAAACAAAATTGGGTATTAACTTTTCAAACACTCTGTATAAAACCTTAACAAATATAACTAACCCAGTAAACTGCTTATCTCCATACCTAATTTTTGTCTCGAAGACATTTTGCAATTTAAAACAACCACAGTGATTTTCATATGTATTAATATGATTCCATTTTGCAACGTTAGGAAAATGCGGGAAATGAAGTATCCCCGCCGAAATAAAGTATTGGGAGTGTCTAGTGAGTTAGAGATAGCAAATAATGTCTGTGACCGAAGGACTTTTTATCAGTACCTTCGACCTTGTACTGTATTATTGACACTCCCCTTTATTCTGTTTGATAACATCCTCGCACAGGCTAGTGGCACATGAGGACGGACAGAATAAGGCTTAAAAGGGGATGGGCCCTCTTTAAAAAAAGTATAAATGAAAAATGAATTGAAAAATTCGTTATTTATACAGGCAAAGTTACGGCCGCATGGCCCTTTCTTATAACAACGTAAAATTTAAAAATAAATTAACTATTATCATAAGAATAAAAATTTAAGAAACAATTACATTTAAACAACGTGGAGAAATTAATATAATATTTATCATCATATTATATAATAATATAATATTAAATAATTATCATTATGAATACGGTATGGCTATATATATGGTGGTCATATTAATATAAGTATATTATATTAATTTTCATTTAATTTAATTTATTATATTTATTTATTATTTCTAAGTATGTACGGCTTTACAAAGTACAATTCGTGGAAAGAAATATCGAGACTAAATTTTTTGTTATGATTTAGCGTCTGATTTCTCACGTTTAACATATCAATAAACAGTGAAACACTGCACAGTTCAAAGTCACCTCATAATTAATTACTGGATGATTCGCGCTATCGTTATAAATCTAGAGAAGTGGCTGACATAAAAAATAATTTGTACTATTTTGTATTCATTGTATTCAACCAAATCTAGTCATGTCAAACACGTACAAGTAGACCTAGATTACTTCGCGTATTTCCAATTCGCAACCAAATATGCCTGACGACTCATCAGATAGCCCAGGAGACAGCCTGTTATGCAACCCACACGTCCACGTACGCACCTACACCGTATTAATTACACCGTGTGACCTAGTTTCACAACCCTTTCCCATTGTCCTTCCACCCATTTCCATCCGATCTGAATTACAAACTCTACAAATAATCTTACCGGTGCCCTTTGTTTGCGGCGGAATCTGCATTGCATTTCTGCCGACCGGCGTGGTGTCCTTTCGCAGATTATTTAAACCTGTGTTTGCACTGTTATTCAATTGTTATCGGGTTGTTTCCGTTCCGATCGACCTATTCTCCTATTGCAAATTCCCTTCTACTTCTGATAATACAATATTTAGTACACTAGCTTTTCTTTGAGTTCAAGGAGTCGTAAGTTATGGGGATTGTAATTACTTTTAACGGTTTTAGTGTATATGGTATATTTCCCGTTTTTAATACAACGAACTTTCTGCAAATTGTTTTTTGTAAATCCACAAAATAATGAAATTCATTTAATAAAAAAAAATACAATTTGGTATGGGTTTGATCTGGAGTAATATTATTTATTTGTATAATGATTTATTGATGAATCTAATTGATTTTATAAACTTAACGCTACGTGCTGTGTGTAGATCGACACTATTACCTGGGTACTAATCCATACTTCCATTCATCTCATAAAACTCGTTTCCTGTTAATGAAATCTAAATTGAATACTTTCTTAAATGGAACATCGCTCCATTTACGTTGTACGGCACATTTTAAAACTAATGAATATTCTCATGTCTCTATAAGAGTGGCGGGGTAGCAATCAAATACTGCGTTCGCCAAAACACGGTATCATTTACAAGTAGCAATCAACCACCGGTCGTAAAGTACGAAATATAATTAAATCAAACATGTATTCGATATCAGTTTCATTCTGGAGAGAGCTGGGTCCGGTCGCTCAGGGACCAGTTTACATCGGCCGAGAGGTCGGTCGTCGAATTTAGAGTACGAATTTCAATTGAATGAAGTGTGGACCCTCCCCCTTCTTGATCCCCACCCACGGTATAATCGGAGTCTTGACAACAATGTCTCCAGGTGGAGGATCTCTGACCTTTCTGAGCCTCTAATCACATCCATATTCATTACCAGCGCCCACCGCGTTAAATACAGCGTCTACAGTGCTACTGACCTTTACACGGGTCGACAAGGGTTTACACTTAACTGCCTCCTGCTCGCCCTTTAGAAGGTTTCGCTAACGCGGCAGCGCGGGGCGGCGGCAACTGGGTCACTTCTGTTCTTGTATTACTCCATTGTAGGCAACTCAGCTTCTGCACGTTGAAATAATTAACTTTTACACTGTAGTAGAGTGATGTTCTGAAAGAGAAAGGAGAGGAGACCTAAATTAGAATAATATGCAAAATGTGAAGTATTATTTAAATTTATGTATTTAAACAGTAGTTAGAAAAATAGTAAATCGAAGCAGTGTGTAAAAAGGAAAAGATAGTGTAGCTTAAATTTATTGTAAATAAACCAAGTGTCATAAGGAGTAGGAGGTGATATCACAATGGTGCTTTCAAGAAAGTCGATGACTATGTAACGTATAGATTAGCAAGTAAGGCTAATGCATTGAGTGTTGATGGTCATACACAGAATAGAGCAAAGATGATGGAGATTGGACCTAGTCAGTGACTTTAAAAATATTAGATTAATTTATTAGGATTTAATTTTGGAATTTAGAATGAACTAAAAGTGGACATCGTGGTAGAAATGAGATGTTTATATAGATATAGACATATAGATATTTTTATTGGTTATGATTCGAAGAGAAGAGAATGTTGCCCATTACGTTAACTTTACTGTTAGTACTAACTTAAGACAAAGACTGGTAGAAATAAGGAAATTACTTAATACAATAACACATGAAGGAGAAGAAGAAAAAACTACGGGGAAGCGAGGAGATCTAAAGGTTATAACAGTAGGACTCAGATAAGCTTTTTGATAAAGGATTGACATAGTTATAGAAATTCACCTCTTTTTTTGGACGGAACAACATGAATAAGAAGAGTTTAAACTATCATTTGGTAGTTTTAGGAACTGATTAATTCATCGTTAGAGACTAATCGCGACAGGTACGAATGGAGATGTCTGAGGGCTCTTTCAATATTTATATTATTTTTAATAGCAATGGTTTTATTGTGAAAGACTTAATAATAAAGGTTATTAGTGTAATTATTCAACAAACTTTTGCACATAATGCCACAAAACCTCTGTTAGTCTCAAACATTTATTCAAGACAGTATAAGTAAAAATTCTACAATCAACTGAGTTGTCTTAAACCTCCCTCTCCCCTTAGCTTGAATCTATTTCCTTATCTCCTTATCGTATCAAAAGCATAACCTATACCTTATGATTTTTTATTTTACGCATTCCTAATTTAAGGTTGAAAGGGAGAGTGAAGCTTCACAAACAAGTCACAAGAAGTAGGAAAAGCTCAGGAGCCCAAGTGCTGATCTGGTTGCCATATGTCAGTGCCTGACTTTCTTGTGATGTCACCAAAACCCAAATTCACTGTATCATACAAGGTAGCTATTGCTTGGTTTGATGTTGATTAGATTGTGGCATAGGAGTGGTTTCGCGTTCATAAGGAAGACCAGACGACGGTATGCACAATATGATATGATCCAGATACTCAGGTTGTTAGTGAATAGTCCATATTGAACGCTTTGAATAATGTGAAGGCCAACCAAGATATGTAACCAATCATTGAAGCTGTCACTCGTCTCGGAGGAAACATTTTAGCCAGGACTATCTTCATCTTGTCGTACCGATCTCTCGGCCCTTGACCTTGATTGACACATAAGAACTCTTGGTCGGTTTCGGCTCGTTTTCTTAAATAAATCCCCATATGGTTACTCCGAGGCAGTCATACGATATTCAGTATCATGAACAAGATGTCCACCAGAACTTCAGGAGCTGCATGCTACGTAGCCGTAGTCATAAAAAAGTGCATGGTTGTTTTGCACAACTGGAGAGTGAACAATGGAAAAAATACGTATTCTCAATAAAAACATTATACAATTCGATTTATTATATACGTCGTTTGAAGCGAGGGAAGCTTGTACGATAGTTATCTCAGCAGGACGCGGGAAGGATGCTAGTTCCAGTAATGTCCTCGTGGGGCGGTAATGTCCAGTTTAACACGGCTCTCTGGTGCGATGTGCTGCGGTCTCTTCAAGCTATCAGTGGGATTCTGCCCACAATTCTAATACGTTTTGACCAAACTAAAGCTTTACTGGCGTAATCTTCTTAACTTAGACTTTTATTATCAACACCTTTATTATTCTTTAAAATAAGACAAATGCAAATATTACCGTTTATGCTACTACAAAATGAAAACAAATAAAATGTAGTTTTTGAGTTTACGAGTTTATTATTTTCTGTCGTTATTACTCATACGATGTATGAAGCGTCTAAAATTAATAAAAAACTACACATCACTCATTAAATCTAATCTATACACTTAAAAGTGTTTTAATTAGGTATTGAAAAAGTGGTTATGTTTTACTAGATTATATTCCAAAATGAAAATTTGCTTTCAAAATTTTTAGGTTTTGTATAGACTGAACTACCTCACTCAGCAATAAACATAGTTTTACGCCCAAAACACATTCCATGAAGTTTTTTGTAATCTAAATTAAACTGACAGTAAACAGCTGTTAACACTTTCAACTGACGTTCACCAAAGAGACAGAAACATTGGTTTATATTTAAATTTTATAAAACATTAAATGTGCAATGCTTGATCAGCAGTGTAAATCCAGGTTGCAAAGACGAAATAACTAATTTTTACTTGTATGAGAAATACTATTAAACTCACATAAGGCACTCGAACTGAACAGTGGCTTAAGGAAAATCCGGGGGATGGGCAGAGCACGAAAGAATGCTATTACGCAAAACTGATTGTAATCGATTATTTTGATACGTTAAATGAACTTAGTTTCAATGGTTCTATATTTATCCCTTATACAAATCCCTTATATATATATATATAAATACGTATATATATATATATATATATATATATATATATATATATATATACATATTTATAGTTGAATTTGCTTTCTTACAATGATGAAGAAAATACGTACGTATGACTAAAAGTTACTGAGATGAATAGAAGGAGATATATATATATATATATATATATATATATATATATATATATATATATATACATATATATATATTCCATACGTATATGGAATATGTATATGGGATATATATATATATATATATATATCCCTCTATTCATCTCAGTAACTTTTAGTCATACGTACGTATTTTCTTCATCATTGTAAGAAAGCAAATTCAACTATGGCACTTGAAATTCGATTAGCCTATTTTAGACCAAACGTAGACCACAACGGTCGGTAGTAGGCGCTTTTTGTTCGAAGTGGGAATTAAAAACCTTCTTTTTTATCTAAAGCAAACTAAACTGTGATACCGCAAATACATTTAGACTGGAAATGTATTCGATTCGAACGGTCGGAGTATATTTATATACACTTAGACCGTTCATTGACAAAAAGGCCGTATACGTAGAGTGTTTCAGTCCTACGTATGTACATATACTTTCTCACCTGGACAACAAATCAAAGTTAACTTATGGGAGTGGAAATAACTTAGAGCGGAAGTAAACAGCAAGGCTCAAAAGTATACGCTTTTTGGCTATTGTAACTTTCCGAGACCTTTATAATTATGTTTCTCTATTGTAGCATTAGGTCAGGACAACTCAACTGTGATGTAATTTACATGAATTAGAAATGCATGCTCTTACACAACACATGAAATGTGTGATTTTTTAAAACAGTTAAAAATGCATTTAATTTTTGAAATGTTAATTACAAGACGCGTACTTCTGTTGAAAAATATCATTGGCCTCATCATTTTATAGCGCAAGTACTTGCCAGTTTATGATAGGTTGGAAGTTTATGAAGGGGGGAATCTTATTGCTGCCACCCGATATAGGTATAATCTAACGGTCTTGATTTTATTAAACCACACGACAAAGCAGTTACATTATTTGTGGTGTAGTGAGCACCTGCGGTAGAGATTATTCCCCAAGGATATAATAAAGGAGTCATTCTATGTTTTGCCTTGACCACCCATGTGGCACGAATTGTTCTAGTTTATGTAAGTCACACCAGTTTATCCTTGGCTCAGTCAAGAGTGGTTGATGACGACCTAAGATCAATTAAAAGCCACAGCGACCGACGTTATGAAATGAATTGTATGGACCGGTGGTCACGATCGATTATTCCAAGGGCATAGAGTTATAAGTCAACTACTGATATTCTGTTCGACCTCGCTTCTTGGACAAAAACTCGTTCCTCAGCACGAGCACCACGATGGTCACCCGGTCCAATCAGCCAATCAGCGGCCGACAGAGGTCACTTTTAAGGGGAGGACAGATGCGTCCATCAGTAGCATGTCCCTTTAGGGTCGGTAGGCAACAGTTGAGGCGATCCCGTTTATTTCCCGTCGGAAAACCAGTTGGACAGCTTGTGTCATGGGGAATCAACTAATTAATAGGATCGACTATTAAACTTGCCAATGGTTCACAGAAACTGCACATTATAGGAAACCGGTCTCATGAAGAGAATTAATCAACAACCTCAGCAAATATATCCATTGGATGGCCATATTCAAAGATTTAAAGCATCAAAATCCAAAACATTAGAGGAACTTCACTGTAAGTACTAAACAATAATTAAATATTAAATATTCATATTGAAGTGGTGCAAGACGAATATTAGAACCATAGAAAAGGGTTGGTCAAGAGAAGATGGGCGTCAACGATGGCTAAATTTAACTCGAGCAGAAGACTGAGCGACGGGATGGAAGAGGACTGCAAGGCTGACCACTTTCCTCCTCCAATTTACCAAAAACAAGAGCAGCTCTTTTTGGTTGGCTGGACCAGTTTTTAATCGTTTAGTGACCTTTTTGGAGGAAGGACCGCGAGGCATGCTGGTCGTCAAAAACCGCGACACCAGAATCCGAAACGCTTTCTTGCTCATCGCCTTTGTCTCTACCGCCTCTTTAATTGTGTAGTATGCGACATGGTGGTTAATTATTTGGTAAAAACGTGTGCCAAGACCCCTCATCTCTCCAAGAGACGAAGGCCGACTTTGATAAAGAGGGTTAACTGGACACAAAGTGCTAACATATGTTGAAATTGTGTTCGGCGTGTCCAGAGTACGAGTACGTCTGGAATTCTTTTCGCCGATTCAGTGAGCATTGTTTCTCTTCACCCGGTAATAAAGTAAGGTAATAAGCGTGAGGTTTTCGCATTGCTTTAAATTGTACTGTTAAGCTAATATTATTTGATAATAGATGAGACAAAAATTGTGGCCTATTTGTGTTTTACTACGAAATAAATAAATTTATGATCAAAATATATATTTCACAACTTCCTGGTTATCAGTAAACCTTTTTTTAAAAACAGTTTTGAAGCATAAATGGGTTTTTATTTTAATTTATTTTTCATTCATGCTAAAAGATAAATAGAGATAAACAAGGAATACCGATATGGATATACCTGTACACAACATCATCGTGCTAGGTGGGTAGACTTGGCATCCAAGCGGAGAGCCAAGAAATACGATGATACTGCACCAAACCGATTGTCCTGAGGAAGACAAGTAATGAAACGCCCACATCGAGCTGATATTGTGCACACGCAAAGCTTGTTAAGTACATACTGTTAACGAGATGCTATCTTTATCATCGGCCATTTAACAAGCTCGTTTATGGTCTCGTAGTTAATGACCATTCCGAACATTGAACACTTATTCCATTACTAATTACTTCAATCATAACTATTATCTCATGTGTTGATGCGTGTTTTGCCAAAACGGTAAAATGCTCATTGTTTAAAGCTCATTACTAACGATAGATGATTTGATGAATAACTGTATTTTGGAGATTGTTTTCATGATACGTTGCAGCGTTTCAAGATCTAGTATGTGCCCTCATGTTCAGGTATTTAAAACGATGACTTTAATTTTTTCAGGAAGACTACGAATCAAACTAGTTCCTTAATTTATGCCTCAGCTTCAGTAATTGTAAAGGGTAAAACTATATTCCGGTTTTAAGGTTTGGCTCTAAATAAAATTTGTATACTTAAATTCAAATTCCTGAGTACTTTAAAATTAGAGATTCACAAAAACCTTCATTGAGTTTTTAACGCCTAAACCAATAACATCGAAACATAACGTTGCGTTCGCCATCACGCTCAGAAATATCAAATTGTTTTCTTCTCACTCCAACAAAGTATTTTTTACAGAGTTTGAGCTTTACGTGAAAAAGTAATTAAAATTTAACTATAGAACTTTAGGTATTTTTTATCTAAAAACCTTGGAGTTATATTTATACCACGAACTATAATCATCATTAATATTGTAATCTTCTCTTCATTGTTGTTAAACATATTTTCAAAATTGAAATTGTAACCAGCAGACATTATTTAATGAACATATTCATTCCAAAAGCCAGTAAAGAAGATATTATACTTAAAAGTTAATCAAATTAACCACTTGACAGAAATGTCAGCTTTAAATTCATTAATTAACCACTTAAAATTGTATTTTACGCTTATTTTCAACATACACAAATTTAAAATGAAAAGTTATAACATATTAACATAGCTCATATAAGCTACCCTTCAACCTTAATTGAAGTGTTCAAACTTCAACTTCTTCAACTTCCTCTCCTAAATCTAGTTAGCCCCATGATAGTTGAATGTGTTGAATACTGAATATTTACTCAACTAGTATATTCTTTTATATATTTATAAATACAATTTAGATATAGGAAGACAAAAAGAAGTCGTAAAGGTCCAAATGAGAACATGGACCTCAAATAAATGACAATTGGTCGAAATCGATAAAAATGGTAGCTTTTTAACCTTCAGTACCAATTAAGTAAGCAGTATTGTACGTACAGTTAATAAATTACTGACTATAAACCAATTAAGGACTCTGAAAACTTGGAATATATTTGATTCGGAAATTACATTCCAAAAAACATCTGTAGCTTTTAAAAAGTTGTTTTACACTTTAATGTAATTTAATATTAACTTAACTTATACAAAATATATCAGTAAATACCAGAGAAATGGCTATCATAAAGTATCCGATTTTCCCTCTATTTTGCTTTTAAAATATTTAAACTGTATAACTTACGTGTAAAAACTTACTAATTACTATCATAGAATGACCATTTGATAACGTAATAGCATAATAAATATTATGCGTAGTGTGCCACTTAAACAATCTTACCTATTCTTTCGAACAGCCCTGACTATATATTTGTATTTTACAGGAAATGATAAATTAACTGGATGATAAATACTAACTTAAAAAGACACATATTGCGTGTATTTAGTTATACAAATTTAGCATTTTAAAGACATTGAATGCAGGTCTACATGGTACTTTTGTGAAATATATGCCAAATCTGGATTATAAAGGAATTTAGATGCGGGTTATAGAAATATGACTTGTTTTGTTATTATCTAATTTCGAAAAAAATACTTAGAAATCTACTGAAACCCTTTCGTTGGTTTTCCCTTACTCTAAGTTCTTAATTCAACTAGAACAATGGTGTTGCATGCCAATCGAGAGTGCCATAAATTTAATTATAACGACGCGTGGTATTTGCAGGTATCCGCCAAGGTGGACGCCGAGCCGAGACCTTGATTTGGCTTGACTTATGTTGCCCTGCCCATATCTTCTTTCATTCTCCTTCCATTCACTAGCTGTGGGTGGCGGTTCACGATTATAATAACAATGCCGGCCGCAGTTATGAATTGTTGACATTGAAAATTACTGCATCTTTCCCTCTTCACCTTGGCGGTGGCGTCTCGCCCTGCTTTCGAAGAGGTCCTTGATATTTTCGTAAGCAGACCTGTGTCAGTGCGAACGGGGGATAATATTAAGACATCCTTAACACTCGTGTACTCGTTGTGGAGAAACCGCTCAGATCTCGAAAAGGTAAAGTGAAATCTTTAAAGTCGTCAGCGGTGGAGAAAATGTAATACTTCAATAAAAACGGAGTAAAAAGTTGCAATTCTGGTTCATCAGGCTTCCTCATAAAAGGATGCGGTGGTCTTGAGAAAACATAACGGTTATACCAGGTCATTTTTGAAAACTTGTGAAATAAAATATGATATTTATTAAAATCGTATCAAATTTCACGACTCTACCAATGCTCCAACATATGTACATAACACGCTGCTAAACAGTGTACTGGCACGTTAGTTTATCTACCCACCTAACGGTTTTAGAGCTAACCTAAGGACTCTTGCATCTAAAATTCTCAGAAGATTTATGCTTCGCGTTACTATGATATGCTAAACTCCATGGCATGATTATGGTTGTGTCCGACCACTCCAATATATGTATGGGGTTGTCAACGGGACAGCAATGGTAGGCTCGTGTTCGTAACCAAACCATAACAATAAAACCAACTCGCCCTAAGAATTAATTCACTATAATGTAGATCAATACCGCTGTTGTGAGGGAGGCTGAAAGGAACTTATAGACTACCAAGGTAGGCATGACTGGCATTCGAGGAGGGACACTTTTACGGCTGTCGTTAATTCCTCGGGATTTATGAGGATTGCAGGTTGGTCATTTGACGTACGCAATTATTTACTATTTGCACTACTATAGTTGCTTCGGTGACCTGAGCTTTATGATCTCTTAGTAAAACTTGAGAAACCAGAGTAAAATACTGTTTATTCGTTTCAGTAATATTATAAGAAAATACGTAACAAACCCAATGAAATGCACCAGTGAAGATCGTGAAGTGAAGGATCTCTTCAGAAACTGTTTCAATCAGTGCTTAATCTTTAGAAAGTATCTTGTAAGGTTAAAATAACTTTTAGTAACTGAAAATTAAATGGTAATACTCGAAGAAGATTGGATTTGATTGTACCCCAATTGTTTTAATGTCCAAGTAGTAATAAATGAGAATAGTAATAAACAAGAATAATGTTATTGTTCCTAAAACAATTGCACAGAACATACAGCACTGTACAAAGTGTTGTAGTAAAGTTCGTTGCTGGTAGTTTGCGGCACACTTCACCGCCACTCGCGGTCGCGCAGGCTTGGCTCTGTAGCACTCCGGCGTCCGAGAGTAAATTGTAATTGGCGCACGTAAAGTATTCGACCTAGACACAGTACGAGCGAACGCACTTACTATAAAGACGTACGACAAGCGGCTGCTCGCAGATCAGTGCACATGTAGATGTCAACAGGGGGTATCCCTACAGGTACCGACCGTGTAGTGTCACCGTGTCAAGTGATCGACGCCGATCGATCGACACCGGTAACCTCGATATATGCTCTGTTTGCACATTGTGTAACCTCTACCGCGTTGCGGCACAGGTTCGTGTTAGATTCGGTTCTGCATGTCAATATTCATTATGGTCTCGGTGGCTTTTTGTCCCTTGCGCAAGCGAGGCGAGATGACCCAACTACAATGGAACCGCTGCCCATAGTTCACACCTTCACGTGGCCGGTGAAAGTTCAGTAGCATTATGTAGCACTATTCCTACTTTACTGCCCTGTCACTTACGCCCGATACACTTTTTGCATTGTTAGGTCCTTTCTAAACCCTGGAAGCTTGGAGGATATAATTTTAAGCGCTTTGTAACTATTGTTCTACTACCTGAGTAATTTAGGGGCTTTATAGTTGCATTGTGTTCTATACACTTTGGCCCCATCAAGAATTTGTTTGGGATCTTAAAAATTGACGACATACTGAATTTGCACAGAAAGAAGTTTGGATTTTTATGGTTGTTTTAAGCGGGTGTTCTCTCCATTTACAACTATGCTCCACATTGTAAACTGTAGAAATAAATCAAAATCTTTTGAAGACCTTAACAAGCAGTAACTTTTTATATGTTGTGGTATGCATTGAGTAATCGTGAGTTTACGTCGTAGTTAATAACTGGTTGTAGGACACATGGAAGGACATTGTTATAATATAAACTCCTTAACAAACATTTGTCCTTTGGAAATTGTTTATTGCAATGCTAGTATGTAAAAATTTTAATTTTTTGTATAAGAATTGTTTTTCTAATAAACACGTTCCCTGCTGAGAGTTGTTTTTATTTATTTACCATTACCATTCATGTTACCATTTATTTCATGGTTTTAAGTATACAAATCAGAACTACAATGCAAATGACAAAATATATCAAGTCCTACCGAAATGTATCAAGTACTTGGCCCAAAGTGCTCGGCGTGATACGCAACACCATGGTGCAAAATAAAATTTGACGACGTCGTTATTTTGATGAGACTCCTTAGGAAGAAGAAGCCATTACATCCCGCGCACGAGGAAGATTACCTTACAGTGTCAGGATGAATAATGAAGTGAGGAGAGGACTTCCGCGGACACGGGCGCTGCCTGGTGGTCACATCCTTAACCTCTGACCCGGTCACGTGACACTGATTCACCCGCAATTAGACACGGCGGTGCACGAAGCACACTGCGAATCAGCGGCAGCACCGACCCGACCCGCCGCGCAGTGCGATCCAACAGTAAAACTGATGCGGCGCTCGTAAACGGTCTAAAGGTACATGAATAACGTTTTATTTACGTTGTGCTCGGTATAAAATAGTCGAATGGTTATGAACCTTGCTTACTTTCCACGTTATGTGAACAGAAATGGAATAAAAGTGTGCAGTTCTATACAGTGTAAAGGGTTTATAGCGGATGCTAAGTCTACTATAAAAGCCATAATAGATTAGATTATACCACGAATTCTCTGCGTGATTTATCTAACAGTTCCCGTCTAGTACACGACGTAAATGTTCTGTAATGTATATTCACCTTATTTGTTGGATCTTATTTGTACAGCGTCGGTTCCGCCAAGGTAAGTGTGCGTCTGTTAGTAACAACTCTTGGAGACCTAGACGCTCGATCATCAGACCGCTTCGGGCACGTCTACAGTTGTATTATGCTAATCAGAGGATCGTCTTTCGATAATGACTGCGGCCTCTCTGTTATGTTATTGGTTTCGTTACTCTTTATTGGTATCACCTTTCTTTCGTAGATCAGTTATAGCTTTAAGATCATTATTTCCCGTTAGCACCCGGTCAATATTTAATCTGCCTATGCAGTTGTTAGTGAACATCCTGCAACAGCCACTCTTTAAGAAGAGATTGAGTTACTATGGTTGTAAACATTTTTCATGATAAATAGTTTGTTTGGTAGACTACTGTAGGAATAATATTTTTAAACATTCAAAAATGGCATAAGTTAATGCATCTTGTAAAACGCTACAACTTGTGCAAATTTACTTTTTGTTAGAGGGCCTCTTCATTTATTTCCTTTTAAATATTCTATTAACTTTGTGATCGTTAAGGTTACTACAAATAAAAATGCTTTGTAATAGTGTTATTTTTCATCCAAATACTAATTTTTGTCTCATTTAGTATCTAATTTATTCTTCTAAGGTTTGTACAAGTTACTCTAGACAGCACGGTGAGTAACAAAGGCTCAAAAAGAGTAAACATTTATCTTTATAAAGTACAAATGAATGTATCCTCTCATATGGTAATTGGATTACTCCTTGTACGGTTATTGATGAAAATGTACTACTATGTTTTACTACATTTTGTGGACTTAACAAACAACAAATGAATGTCAAAACCAATGCCAATTTTGTTTAGACTTGAACTTTTAGAGCTAATTAATTACTTAATGAGAACCTATGAGATGACATGATTATCCACATACAATTCCATGGAAATTGGTTGAATAGTATTAAGATTTTAGTAAACAATCTTGGTGTATTTGTGAAGAAATTAGAATCTAACTATAATTAATGGATTGAGGTGTTCTAAAGTCACATGTTATACCTGTTTTTGATATTAAGAAAAACCATTAATTTTAAAAAGGGTATTTTCAATAGTAAAGTCTGCGTTTTTTAATATTCATGGACATTATTAAAGTAGTATTTGACTACAATCTCACAATGAATTATTATTGGATGTTATCTTAAAAATGAAGTTATCCGAAATAAAGGTGCCATTCTCTTAAAAGATCCAATACGTGTTAAATATTTTATTAAATCAACAAATTTTAAGTTAGTTTCAACTTTTTATTGTCCTTTCCTTCCTGCACATTTTCAATTACTATTAAATTATTCTGATTTGGATTTAATTTTCCTTACAACTATTTCAACGATAAGTGACTTTACGAACTAAACTTTTCTTTCTTTTTATTTTTTTCTCTGTAGAGAAAACATAACATTTACGAGAAAATATTTTAAAATATTACAATAAAAAAAGAAAACCCCTTATGTTTATCATTTGATTTGATTTCAGCAACACGTTTTCTAGATAATGGGGTATTTATTTCAATCATCCGGTAGTGTATAGTGACTAGGATTCTTGATTTTCTTAGTATAATTTTACCACATTAGGGGGTTTGAAGCAAATATTTCGGCCATGCTGTCAGTATATATAACCTATTTATATAGATTATAACACTATAATTAACAACGTATGCCATACGTAAATAAATATTATAATACTATTGTTTTAAATAAAAAGAAAGTATATTTAGTCAAAAAGTTTATTTAAAACTATACTCCACTATAATTGACTTTTTGAATATTTCAATCAATAACGACGTCCTCAGTAAAAAAATAGGAAATAAACTTGTAAATACGAATAATTATGATTATATCGATTATATCGATCAATGAGGAAATTATCTGTATTGTCATCATCTCAATCTGGATTCAAGAAATATTAAATAGTTAAGTGTTACCTGCCGTTACCTGCAGTAAGGTCAGTTTGGCATCACGCACTAATTAGTATGTTGTATTTTCTACAGTAAAATCATAACTAATATCGGGCACTACGAAACTTGTAACCAATGTTACTATGGCAGATTATTCTATCGAATTTGCTTTTTGGTTATTCTTTTTTGTTTCTATCACAAATATTCAATAGATTAGGAAGTGGAATTAAATAAATCAACTGTATTTAAGAGTTATTTATTGTGAACTTGTAAAACATCATTCAATTTATACTTTTATTGTTTTTAACATGAAAATTACAAGATAGGCCTACATTGTATTTTTAATGTTACGTAATCTATTGGGTTAGAAAAGTTAAACTTTACCTAAATAAATAATATTTAGATTATTAATTGTTGTTGTTATTAAGTTCTATTTGCCATAATTTAAATTTCGTTTGACTGACCACTAGGATTCGGGTACTTTTAAAAAAGTATAAAGGATGGTTTTGCCATACGTGTCATTACATTACACGTTAAAACCAACTTTTTACGAGTGAAACCTTTAATAATATTTTTCGCAGAATCAACCAGATGCGGATGTTTTTTTTTCAGTCAAATATAAAACAAACTTTATTTGGAATAAATAAACCACTTCAATCCCTCTTCACACATAGTGTACCGTACCCTATCTGAAAATTAAATATTTTTTAAAGTAAACAGTATATTAACTATATAATAAGGCGAAACACGTGAAATTTGATTTGATTTACATATAAAAGGGAATCTTCGTTTCATTTATTTATCCCTATATAAATGTAATTGGTGTGATATAATTAGTTAACTTTTACTAAAATCCAAGCATTCATTAGGGCATTTGCAAATGACAGTCCCTAAATAATTTTAATATTAAATTCATCAATAAGACGTCCAACAGATCAACTCGACTTTGAAGAAAAGTGTCCTATTATATGTAATGCAGATAGACGGAAGAGTGACGCAACGAGGAAGGTGAAGGTGCACAATGATAGGGAGGCCGGTGGGGCAGGGCGGGGGTGCCCGAGGGTGTTGTCAGGACATCATGCAAGAGGCTTCACGCCGCAAAGATTGTATCGCCACGCTTCTCGCGCGCCTCCAGCAAGTTACAGTCCACTTGCCAAGCTTTCTACCTCCAATATCTGTCCGTATTATTATTTCATTTTCCACTCGATAGCTTCCCACTCCAGATGTCACTTTCTTCCCGAACAAGCATTTAATTACGAGCGACGTCCGTCCGTCTTCCGGAATCATTATGTAACCCCGGCGTCTCCGTTTCTGCATCAGACCGGACTGAGAGGCCGCGGCAGTGCTTTGATGTCGTCTCCGCCCATTGCGGTGTGTACAGCTCCGGCAAGAAGTGGACCTAGATTAATTCTTGGAAATGGCTGACAGTGCGCGCTGGTTATTGCTAATTTAATGTACTGCAATAAAACAAAAATGTGGCTTCTACAGGTTTTCATTCCATTCATAATGACACTAGAAGAATAGCTGTTTTATACCGTCGGCTACTACGTATATTATTCATTCAATATTTTAAGAACTAATAATTGTTTTTTCACCCAAGTCTATATTTTTTATACAATCGACTGTTGTGCAGTGCAGTAAAACTGTGTGCAGTGCACGAAATGGGCACATGCCAATTTCAGTTATGAATGTGCCGATTTCGTTTATTTAATAATTACATACTTAGTATTAAAATTTGTATTAAATCTGATTTGTTCTATGCAATAAGTGATTTTATGTTTTGTTTTAGGTAAACAGCTTCGACTGATGTGTGCCTTATGGTATTCCGAGTCTTTGCTGTAAGTAAGTCTTAAAATGTAACAAATTTTGCTTAATATATCATTAACAAAGTTATGAGGGTACTACGTATATTATGTATACCGGCAGACCGCCTGATCTCATTTTTAACTTTCGAATGACTGTATTTTTTAAATATACATTTTTAGTGTCTAAAGTTACCGTTTTTGGTGGATGAGACCATTTTTCCTCTTTATAAATTCAATGAGGGAATAGGAGAGTTTTAGCTTTTTTAAGTGTTACCGTTACATTCTTTAAAGATATTGTTAATTAAGAAAATGGATGAAACCTTCATAGAACAAAATTGCGGCCGACCAAAATTTACTTGATGTTTGAAGAATTTGATATTAGGTTTCAATGTTAATTACATGGTAGAGGACAACAGTAATAAGCATGTATCTTCTGAGTAATAATATTTTAGCAATTAAACCAGTGAGAATACTTACATGTCTGTTTTATTTCCTGCGTTTGAATTTCCTTTCAAAGTTCTGCGGGTTCCTCAATAACTTTCTCTGATGCGAATAAATGTGGGAATATCCACTAATTTACCTTTAGATAATTGTATTAAATAAGTCCAAATACAATCCAGCGAAAGAATATTATACGAAATTACTTGTTTAAGTAATCGAAGTATAATTATTTCGTTTTTAAGTTAACCTTGTTAGGCCGCCATTTTGGACAGTCTCGCCTTACATATTTTTAGTTTTCACTGCTATACTTCTTTAACAAGAGATATAACTATTAAGTAGAAAATGTGAGGTTTACTTCTTTGAACACTCTGTATTCTAGCAAACTAAAGAAACCCTATCATATGAGACCATTTAGAAGCTTCCTATCTGAACATATTCTAATACTAAAATAGGCAGGGTAGATTTAATTCATTTGGCAGCCGTAGATCTACTAGAATGTGGTGACCATTCCCTGAAGGGCCAGTAGTAAACATCATAACAGCATTAATTCCGATAAGTGAATATCGTGCTTGACACCTGCGCATATATAGTGATGACAACGAGTCTTCAAACACAAATCTTTGATAGATGGCGCCTTTATCTATACCACACTTCACACGTTTCAGTGAAGATATATCACCATAAGTATTGTTTAATTGTGTGCAATATAAACGGATCAGGAATGCCGCTAATTCGAACAAGTCAAATTAGGTTTAATGAACGGCCAAAAGAAGATAAAAAAGCTCTCAGAGGTAAGTGTTGGTTTAATTTTAGTGCCATGCCTAAACGGACAGAAGATGGACATCCGAGAAGGAGACACTTAAACGAATCATTTAAGGAATTTACGTTCACGTGCTGCAAATAAAGTTTTATTTGTTCAGCACTCAAATATATGTTCGGAATTAAGTAAAAGTGTCTCAACAGTCTGGAAAATAAACGCTCTTGGATTTCTGCAGTTCTTGCAAGAACGACTAACCATAAGATTTCGTGATAGCAAAAGGTTAACCGTAGTGTAAGTGAATTCTATTGGTCCAGAGCTCGTGTTTATCCTGTCTTTAAAGCTAATGTTGACCGTAAATTATGCATTTATGGGCGAAATGTGACCGCGCGGCTACCGACTGGACTCTTTATCTGGCATCGATTTGTCGGTCAAGAATTACAAGTGCAGCTTCCCCTAGCGCGACTTTCTACGTACTTTCTCGGTTCGCACTCGAACCCGTCACAGATCGTTATCTTTTAATGCAAAGTACATTTTCTTATGCATCCGGTGGACTTCAAGTTCTCGGTACCCCTTGTTGAAATGCAGTGAACTGTAAGTGTCAGTGGGGTTTCACTTTAAATATAGACTCTTGTGAAAAGTTTAGTTTTACTTTATTCAAGTTCTGATTTTCAATAAATTCTTCCGACGTTGCCAACAACACAGAATGAAAGAGACGTGGACGTAATAAAAGGCTGGTACAACTAGCTGGTGCAACAAACTAGTGGCTGGCTCCTTACGATAAAATAATAATAATAAAATAGAAATGAACCAAGAAAACTTAAAATCATTGTGAATAAATCCTATGGTTTATGTCCTTGAAACGGTCTACCTATGAAAGTACACTAAATGAATATTACTGAAAAGCTTCGTCTTGGCCAAAGTGGTGGTACAAGTGGACACTGACATCCCATTTCGAGAGGTTGTGGAGGCGGCGCGGCGGAAGTCAAGGCCAGGCTGATAGATGCCTCTGGGGAGATTGATGTGCGTCCTATCGGCGCCGAACATCGGGCCTCAGAACAAGGCGGCAAAATTGCATGAATACAGATCACCTACTGATTGGGCCATTCTTATGGGACAATAGACAGTTATTTTATGCAAGCAGGACCCGCACTCTTTCAATGCTAGGTGGTGAGATTCATTAGAACTAATGATATTTGTTTCCAGGCACTGCAATATCCTAGGTTCGTGTTGGTTTAACTAACCAACATATTGCGTGAATATTTGGAGCTTCATTACCAACTCTTGAAAATAAAATCTCAGTATATATACTTACATGTCCACGTGTATATATTTACTTTAACTTTATTTTAAAATTGGTTTGATACTCTGATTGAGTTAGAGGATTTTTTTACGATCTTCTCGTTTCTTGTACGAGTGAATAGATAGTCACATATAGCATATACCCGAATGTGTAACTTATATAATGTGTTATTTTGTAATCAAACACGTATACAAACTGTGAAACAGATGCGAGGATCGTGGAAATGTAAAATTTGGCTCAACTGAATAATTTGTCATTAAGCTCTTAGAAACGATCAGAAAAGTTCTTAGACGCTATTTACTTAACTCTCTGGCGAATCTCATGATCGAATTCAACCTATCTCGTAATTCCTATTATCCCTGAATTTCACCAATACCAAAATAGGGGATCCGCCGAAGGCGAGTTAATACTATGACGACAATGTACAGTTACAAATTGAGGTCGCGTACTCATATATAAATAAATAATTACGAGAATACTGCTATAGGTAATTTATTGAAGACTATGACTAAAGTATTGCTCAAGTAATGTTCTAAAAACTATTATCGGTTTTATCCAAGCTAGGTTTTTTAGTTTAGAATACCTTTTCTGGACATCATTCATTTTATGATCCAACCTTTCTACGTTCCATGTAGATATTAAAGTAAATCTTTTCTGAGAAAGGGTAGAGGAGCAGTTAAAAGTCGGCCAAACTGCTCACAAATCTTCAGGTGGACAATAAAACTGAAAACAAAGTGACCTTCACTACAATAAAGTTAATTTTGAGTGGTGATGGTGGAGCGTGCGCATGCGCGGTAATGTGGGGTAATACATGGGTAATAGCGTACCGCCCGCGCCGCGCCTGGGCTTGGCGCACCGTCCTCTGTAATAACGTGTTGTGTTGTGGGCTTCCTTGTCGCACTTGGTTCCACTTTCACGGCACGCAGACGTGATGACAAACTTTACCGGTACCTCAAGTTCCTGCATTTCTCTGCATCTGATACAGGATGATATCATCTGCACACAAAAGTGTAACTTCCAGCCCCAAGTGTTTCTCAACTGGTCACTCAACTGGTGTTCCAAATTCATAAATATGTGTAACCAAAGTAAACTTTCGTCACTAAGAACTATGTACCTACACTCTTAGAATATTATCATGACATAATACGAATCACCTACATGCATATTGAAAAACCCGTTGTTTTATAATGTAACTATGAAATAACTAAAGTATTATACATAATTCAATAACAGCAGTCACCAGAAAAAATAATGGAAAATTTAGGAATATTGCAGAGTTATGAAGAAGCATCCAATCTATCCTCATGAAGGGCATCCAAGAATGCAAAACTACTAAAAGAACATTGTACCTTAATGTAAATGAATTTAGTAAGTTGATCAATATATTTTTAATACCAGGTTGATGTAAATACTCGCTAATCATACAATAGTACAACCATAATCTTATTTAGACAAGAAATATTTTAAGAGGATTACCCAACGAGTCTAAAAGTTTTATAAAGGTAAACCAACAATATTACGCATTGCATTATGATATTTCTTTCTCAACCTGAAGGTTTGTAAGCATAAATTGGTCAACTTGGACATTATGGAAATTCCTAACCATTAAGTTCATTTACAGCTCCCTAATATCATTCATTTGATAAACAATATTTTCCTGTATCATTTACAACCTTGATGTTGAATTATTTTATTTCAGAATTTAAAACAGGTAGAAAGCCCTGTAACTGAATGGGTGATCTTGCTGTTTTTATTGAATATAAATTTAAAACATTTTGTATATTTTGCCAAATATGCTATAAAATCCTAGTAAAGTGGTAAAATTAATCTTGGTTTATTTTACTGTGATTTGGCACTAAAGTTTCTTTTGCTATTGAAAGATTTTGAAATTAGATATTAGTTTGAATTGACTGTAAAAATTCACCTTAAGTTTGCCTTTATCTGTCTATACGCTTATAATCCAAAGCAATTTGAGAAGTGATCAAAGAGAATTGGATCCGGAAGGGTGAGAGTGCAGCTTTCTCACTTGGATGCTCTCAGACACTGAGTGAATACGGAGCGAACAGTCACTGCTCTAAATTAATCGACAAGAAGAGCGTTGTACAGGAAATGTGCGGATTTAATGAAAGGTTAGATCTAATTGGGTTAGCAAGATGGGCAACGATAACAGAGGTGCCTTGTCGCCAGACGCTCAGGTCCGCCCTGCGTCTACTAGAAAGTCATCAGTGAACAAAAGCTCTGAATAAATAGAAAGTAAAATCGCTCCATATTCGTCCAGAGAATAGCCGCGTTCGATCTCGACTGTAAAATAACATTCCTGGGCTCCGCGGTGTTTTCTTTGGCAAGGCGGTCGCCATTGTGGGAGCAGCACCCGACACCCGACTATCCGCTTCTAGTCATCTCTCAGCTCCAGGCTTTATTCCACGGCCTCCATTGTGACGTTACCATCCAACATCCAACCATCCGCTTTTCGTCATTTCATACCTCAATTGCAGGAGTATCATCTAACACCCGACATCTGACTATACGCTTCTAACCATCTCTCTTTTCCAGGCTTTATTCCTTGGCCTCCATTGCAACGATACCATCCAACATCCAACCATCCGCTTTCGCATCTCTTACCTCAATTCCAGGAGTATCATTCAACACCCGACTCTACGCTTATCCAGTATCAAACAAAATCCGCTTCTTGTCATCTCGTAATTCCATTGCAGAGTATCATCCAACACCCGACTCTACGTTTATAGAGAGCTCTCACATTCAGTCTTCTTCTCAACATTCTCTACTGTATAGTTACCATCCAACATCCAATATCAAACAAAATCCGATTCTCGTCATCTCCTACTTTCATTGCAGAGTAACATCCAACATCCGACTCTAGGCTTATATTGTCTCAACGGCCATTATTATAGCATTTCCGACTATCTCCTTCCCAATCGTTACTCAAATTCAGGGATTCATCCTCAACGGCCTCTAATGCAGCAGTTTTATCCAACACTTGACTATCTGCCTCTAAATCAAGTTTTCCTTCCTAGATCTGCATCAGCCAATACCTCATACCCCACTTTCCAATCATATCTCACCAATGGGTACTATATTCTAGCAATACATACAACTTTCTCCCTGGTTTTAAGCCATCTCTCATTCATGAGTTCTTTCTCCACAAGTTCCTATGTAACAGTACTTGGCACCCAGTTGCCCACTTGTATCTCATATGTAGGATATTCCTCTGCATTGCCAGCTAACTTTACTATATGATGTTAACCTTTCTCCACGAAGCACACACGACACTTGGATGTAGATTTTTATCATTTAATCGAGACAACGAGATATGTTTTATCTTATACCCACCCTGAACACGAATGAATGATGAAATATTCGGGTACATTCATAACCCTATGATGATGTTAGTTATGAAACAAATTATGTCGAAGATGTGTGGCTGATAGTTAATTCATCTTGTTGTATGTATAACTTGAATAATTTACAGGGAAATTTAAAGGCGGTCACTTTAAATTTGAATGTAGAAACGCAGTAATAGTATAACGATGGGTACTACTATAGTACAAAACTGATACAAAATAGGAACACAAAACTGAAAATACAACTTATGTATCTAGGAGTCCTGCACCACAAAAACTAAAATTGATTGATCCTCGTGCGACACGTTCCCCAGTTGGCCTCGGATCTGGTGGAAGGCGGAGGAGGATAAAGAACACGCACAACAAGATTTGCTCTGGAGGCGCTCTCGTCTCAGATTCCATTAAATGATAACCGGCCACCAGGAGCAGAGATTCTGAACTTGATTTAGTTACAGAGATCGCCACCAGAGCTACCACAAGTCAAGGCCGACATTTCGTGCATTTTCTTACATCATCCTCATTTTACGCCGAGTTAATTAAAAGTCCCATCCAATTATTTCGGAGTCAGTGATGCTATCCGAGGCGATTTAAGGTCAGTAATCAACGACTTCTTGTTGGCATGTGTGGAATTTTCGTTTTATTAAGGAGGCAGAAGCTTAGAATCTTTGATATCGGATTTTCCACATTTTGCTGTATTCGGATTTGAAAAAAAAGTGTTACTTCTGAAACAGCTGTATATTTATCATCCTTTTTACAATGCTGTTAGTGGCATCCTTAACAAGCTAATTAATTTTTTGGTTGTACTAAGATTGTTTCCGCGTAACTTTGAATTAGAAACCTAATTACTTATGTATGATACACAATATACGACTAATTAATGTTCCTTAACTGCAAATTCCGATAAACACATTTGATCTACGCGAGCACAACATGTAATGGAAAGTGCGTCCACGTCGTCTGATAAACGGCCACAATCGCTTTAGGTGCTCCATTGCCGTTCCAGCCGGACAAATGGTTAATTGCGCGGCCGACCAGAGACGAAATTGCCGCGTCCGATTTGTCACAGAGTCTATCGCGATGTGAGGTAATGGCCGAGCCATGTAAAGGTCGGCGAGTACCGATACAGTCTCTGGCGACTGCCGGTGACGACTCCCTGCCGTCGCGGGCGCCGACTGACTGGGTGTCGGTGTGCCACATCGGTGTTTGTGGTCAGTGGTGAGGACGATCTGATTATTACTTTGTAACATATGTTCATTAACACGCGCTTTAGTTTTCCGAGTACAAATAACAATTAGTTAAGATAGTTTTACTGCATCTTTCCATGTCCAATAGTAAAATCATTCGTAGGAGTACAAAGTTACAAAAAGGTCAATAGCAGTATACAGCACGTGACATTAACACAACCTTAGTTCATTATAAATCTCATAATGTTCTTGGCATTACAGGTAGTTTGGCCATAACACATTGGTAGTGTGAAATATAAAACTATCAGATTGGACGTAAGCGGTTTTGAGCGCGCGGGAATGAAAAACGTGAAATTTAAGCAGAGTCCGAATTATATCAGGAGAGATTGCCGCCTAGAGGGTCACGCTCAGATGTTCGGTTTCCACTTTATAGCTGAACAGAGAAAGGCCGAAGAGGGAGCCTTGAGGTATTCCTTAGGAGCTACTAACCAAATGGTCGGAGAACGTGTCTACGATTTAGCAACGAGCCGGCCGAGGTGAGTTGCCCGCGGCCAGAGCAAATACCGGCACGCTCCGACCGCTCATTGGGTCAACGGATACAAATGCTTTCACAACTGCGGCTGTAACAATAAACCAAACATTTTCCCGCTCTGCAATCAGATGCGAAACGACAGGAAATCGACTTTTCCCGCGGCTTCCTCAGAGTAATCGCCAGCTATAACATGCATCCTGACCGCTGTCGCTGATTGGTCGCCTTGGCGCGTTATTGTCACTACACATGGCAGGACACGCTCGTTCTGGCCTTCGTTCCTCTCATTTCCTACAGCTGATTGAAATCCCCGACCAGACAATGGGAAGGGGCTGTGTAAAAAGTGGTCGTAACAAAAACGCTTCATTGCAAACAATCATTCAGCTTGCATCCTTTTGTGTTCTTTTTCCAATTATACTATTTCGAAAATCTTATTCGGCCACCAAATTTTCAACAGTATATTAGTTTCCAAACTACTGTTTTTACTTGTTTTGTTTAGATTACCATATAGCCATTTCGTCTGTGAACAGCTTTTGTTAGCATGGTTGGTTTTTCAAGGTAATAATATTTAGTCAAATATATATACACTATTATGTCATAAACACAAATAATGAAGTGGTATACTGTATATGAAGACTAATAATAATTTTTTATGCAGTACTATTTAACAAAATCAAAAAAGCTTTTTTATACTAACGTACAATTTTATTTTAATTCATAGAATTTTAAAACACGTTTACTTAGTGCTGAAACTGTTTTGAAGCATCGTAAACATTTAACATATAAAAAACTGTATAGGAACAAGATATGTGGATGATCAAGACCAATATGTTTCTTGTGTAAGTTATACGTTTGATTTTTTATCCATCTTTGTCAAGAAAAAACATCCAATCTTATTTGATAGAAAAACAAATAAATAAAACACTACAAATCAAAACCTGTAATCTTAACTTAACTCACAATCTCCACAATCTCAAACTTGGAGGATGAGAGTGAAACAAGCGTTCCACGTTTAATACGGTTGCTGTTCTTGTACATCATGATAAAATGTCTTTTATGAACTGTTAGATAGCTCCTTGTAGACTACCAAAGGACGTAGTAAAACACCTTCCTTCTGGTCAACGCGCCGCCATCATCAGTTCTCTGGTGATGGCGTTTAGTATGCGATGATAACCGATCTGGTAAATCTTAAGAATGCGGAAGAAGCGACCCCTTAGCAACAGATACTTAGTAGGAGAAGGCGTCAGTGTTATTCACAGCTGAGATGATTTATACCAGTCGTTACGTCTCGTAGCTACACTGTTACGTTAATGGCTGTGATGTAGGACGTCTATAAAAATATGGACAATTCGTGATCTAGTAGGGAGTAAACAAAGAAGGAAGGTGCTCTTGATTCTTGTTCCATCTGAGTAGATCTTCCACATACAAAAAAGGTATTTACACAAAAATGACACAACTTAGAACTCTTTCTACTTCATTTAGAAATGAAGTTTCATGCAAACTTTAAACTAAACTGACGAAATATTTCACAAGAAATACTCCTTTGTTAATTGATACATTCACATTTTTGTTCGTTAAGTTGGTTTTCATAGTTATCAAATAATAAAGGTTCCGATGAGACAGAGAGAGTACTGAAACCAAGAATTAATCTTGTTAGCGAATTTTAATACAGATTTTCCACTATTTTCTTTTTAATTTTGACTACATAAATACAAATGTTTAATTTCAAAATGTTTTACGTTTATAATTAGGCTAGTTCGTATACAAATGTACTTACACCACTCTTTTGTAATTAACGGTTGTCATGGATATCTATAAGACCAACGTAAAAATATACACTCAGCCAAATCCCATAGGGTTATATAGACCATCATACTGTGGTCAAAAGAAAATGAGCTTTGTGAAATATTTCGTCCATAGGTCAGTTCGTTTTTGGGATATCGTATGGACAAACCTACAGATAGAAAGAAAGACAGACAGAAGTAAAATTTGTCCAGTCTCTCAAGTGATAGACTTCGCTAACGCTCAGCTAATAAACGTTATTTCAGATTTTATTTAAAACTTTTCAAGAGTGAATAAAACATTAACCCAGATTTTGTTACACCCTTTTAGAGAAACATTTTCCAACGTGACTTTTGAGTTTGGAAAGTATACATGTAAATGAAAATAGTCATGGCATTAATATTACAAGTAAGTTAAAAAAATTTTAATACAGTTACATCGTAGCTACTTATGAATGAAACGATGACCAACACAGCATAACTCGTACTAGTAAGAGTAAGATATTGTAAATCGGCGGTGCGCAAGCGCCGGAGACGCCACGCCGGCGTGTGGACCGGCACGACCGCTATTATGCTAAGTCCTCGGTAATTTAATCAAAGACCACAACTAAAAACCTACAATTTACCTTGAGTGAAGCGCAGAATCCGAAGCGAAAGAAATATCTCTCACAGTGGTACGGACTAGTGGTTATTATAACTATAAGTAGGATGTTCAACTTACTGCACAACATGTTAAATCCATTTATGTTAACCTATCATTGCAATGTTCCTGTTGAAATTGACTTTCCTGCTATGAAGATGGGAACTACTGGTGTAACAAGGAAGTGAGATGAATGCAATAATCGTCAGTGACTTTGTAAAATAAAACCTTGATCATCGCATTAAAATTTAAAGCTGTGGTTTTGCTCTACTGTTCAGCACTACTATTTTTTGAAATAAAGGTTCCATAGCTTTTGGTTCCTTCATTATATTCTGACTTCAGGTTACAGCTGCCGTTGGATTTCGAGCTAAAGCTTCCTTCACCTTTCTGGGTCTTCATAGCATCCGAGCTTTTCCGGAGTCTCTAAATGCTAATGATCTTTTAACCCGTTAGGATAATAATGAAATACGTAAAACATGTAATCGCCGAAGAAACATTTAAAGAAGGCAATCTTATTTTGTTATTATTTTTTTATAAAGTACTAAATGACAGTGGACCATGTTTTTAATTTTTTGGATATTTTTATTTCTGTAAAATTTTCTGTTTTAGATTTTTTGTGATAAAAAAGTAATATCAACTATTAACCTTCTTTAAAAAATGTTTTTCAATCCAAAAGTTTGGGATTGTTGTAATTTTCAATGTATACTTTCAGGCTATTTATGTTTCATTTAAGTATTTTCATTCTTATTGAACACATTATGTTTATCTGTAGAAGTAAAAAAAACTCTACACTTCCTATTTATTTTTCGTTTTAACCAGTTTTCGTGAATCAAAAAGTATATTTGAAAGTGCACGTGGGATCCTTTAATGTTGTGCCGTTTGTCCTCGAAGATATGTGAGAGACCATCACTTTCAAATCCAAACTAATGATAGACATCCGCCTTCTCTGTCATTTGGTAGTAATTGATAGCCTAAAATAAGGATTTCACGTGGTATCCTTGAAATTCGTTACTCCCCTTCAGACCTTTCTTTGTCATTTACAAAAGATGACGCCAGCAGCAACTAATTGCTACCCAGAAAAGGTCACATCTTCTCTATAAATGTGAGACACAAAAATAACGATATGCTGGATGATCAAAAAGCCTCTTCAGTTAAACTGTGATGAAAAGTATGGCTAAGGATACTTTTGTCTCGCATTGTTTCGACACATGGAACATTTGGAGTAAATTCGATGGAATTGAGTCTTCAGGTTGAATTTCAAATGGTCAAGCATCAATGTCTTAGGATAAGCGAATGATTTTTGTACAGATTCTAAAAAGAACTAGTGAGAAAATTCTCCAGTATGATTCACTGTAGAAGTAAACTTCTGGAACAAATCACAATAACACTTAGGCGATTGAACAAAATGGCGCAGTAACAACTCTTAGATTATATGGTATTGTTAATTACGACAAGAAATTGAAAAGCCTCTCAATACGATTTGTCCTAGAAGAACCTTTGCGCTTGCTTCCAGAGTGACATGATATTCCGAATGGTAAGGTTCAGGGTTACGTCTGTCAAGGGCTCTTGTTAAAAGGGCATTATCAGTTTTATCACATTGGAATACGTTTGTTCATAAATCAACATGAAATTCTGTCAGAAATAAAAGAAAGTAGTTAATGAATGCCATTTGTTGTAAAGTTTTAATCGGCATTAATTGTTGGTTCGTTTAATTTGTCTCAATATGCTTGAATCTGATAAGACATCTTTGTAGTTATCAGGACGTGACAATTTCCTAATCATTTCTGTAACATTCCTTTTTAAATTTTTTTGATATTTCTAGTTTGGAATTATGACACAAATATCCACCGGAAATTAAAACCTGCAAAGTTCACGGCCATTGACGACACTGGATTCATCATGAGCACTAATAGTCTCAAATTACTAAAGCATCTTAACGTTTATTAATTTTTCTAACTTGCCGAGATCGTCAAGGCACACGGCTAAAGACCTGTTGATCTCATCGTCCGAGATCAAGGACTTAGGATGATGACGACCTCGCCCTGGCGGGAACACAATAATACCAGCGATATCCTGGGGGATTGATGCGCGAGAGAAGAGCAAGGTCAGGCGCGAGTCGCGGTCCATCTGTGACCTGCATTCTTATCTGTCACCATTATCACAGCCTTGGTCGTCGGCGGAGAGGGACAACCAACTACGAGTTGATCTCATTTGTGCGGAGATAAGGTCAGCGGTGTGCCCATCCCAAGTTGCGTAACCCGCTTCGGTTATCTGATAACAGTCGGGCCGGACCGGTCGTCAGCATGGCCGCCCTGGCTTGTACCAGATTTGCATAGAAATGTCGATGTCGCAATAGACTTTAATTTGAGGACGCTTCAAATTTCAAACACTCATTGTTCGGAAGGGTTCACAAACGGTCGTTCCGAACAGAGGACATTCTCATTCGATACAAGATAATGCACGGTAGCTGTTTCAGACCTCATTTACATCGGAATGTCGTCTTATAAAAGTAAATGTCCTTTTTAGAAGATTTAGCACGAGAAATGTTGACTAATAACAGTTAGACCTAATTTATTCGGAGAAATCATTCGGGCCGGCCTTCGATCGGGTGGCACGATTGGCTCCTTGGAAAAGCAAACTTCTTGTAACAGCCTGGATGGAATACAATATACACATTGTGATTCAAAAAACACAATACAAAATAAATAAACGGTCATTTGGAAAGACTTATAAACAACCTAATAATAACCTCATTCATTATTAACCATTTATTGATTGTGCATAAGCCTTGTACATTCTAAAAGCCATGAGCCATTTACTGGTTTCACGTCTTGAAGATGGTGGCATTAAGCTATCAGTAAATAATTGTTTGTATGCTTAGGTCCAATTAAAAACTAAAAACCAGCATGTGACTTCTATCAAACCAATATCTACTTGAAAAATGTTTCTCATGCATATTGTAACCGAAAAGAAAATCAGAAGACTATAAAAGTCTCAAACGACGATTTAAAATGTGAGGACCTTTTCGGTAGAATAAAGGATAAATTCAATAATTGATCCTTTATTGATTTCTATGGGTTCTAATGAGCATTTCAAACTATTAAATTGTGGACGTGTTGTAGGCTACTATAATTTTTTAGTAAGGTCGTGTTTTGGTTACGTATATGTGTAATTTTATAGTCTTAGAAGTTTGATGTCATACTTTATGCAGTGCAAAATATCTGAAAAGAACCTGAAAGCAAGAAGACAGTCTAAAAATAAAAGTTTAATTCAAACTCATTAGTTGTGTTGGCTATTTACTATTACAATAAATATAATTAGTACCCCTTTAAGTAATTTGCTTCAGAGTTTACACATGTTTCGCTTTTTTGGACCATAACACACAATCTTTACATGTAGATTTGTTTAAATAATTTTACCATATATTAGGTTTTGGAAGTTATCAAATACCTTTAAAATATTCTTTGAAAATTTTAGGTACTGATAAAAGCTTATTAGTTAGGCCAAGAAGACACAAACTTGCAAAATAGCAATGCTGTAACTGATATATGTGGATTAGCCTTTTTAATTTATAAACGCAAACATCCCATCAGAATCCACACTAAGCGTGGTATGTGTAATTTATATTTTTCTTCTTTTGGCTCAGAAAATCATCCTTCAAGCTGAGAATAATATCTTTGAGAATGATATCTTGCAAGGGACCAAACAAAAAATATTAAAGGTTTATTGGAAATAGTTTCTTTGGTGTTTATTGTCTTACGTATGTCTAAATTGTTTGACTGGAGGGATAATATTGGTCATAAAAATAACAACAGAGGAATGATTTATAGAGTTTAAAAATAACAGTGCCAATTCTAGCAAAATTTTTATATCCTCTTGCCGTAAAGAAGATTATAAGATTTTGAGTCGTTCTCTTACGTCCTAAGAATGCATTATAATTAGTAAACTAATGTCCGTAAATACGTTCGTACCTTCACACGAATTGGACAAAAATGCAATGCACCTTAAACTGAAACACGTGTCGAACGCTGGGTCGCGGGACGTTCAGACGATGAAGAGCTGCCCGGAGATGATCTGAGGAATGCTGCTCTTGTGAAACTGGAAGCAATTAATCACCAGTTTAAAAGCGTCAGTGACATTTGGAGACATCAATGTGTTTCTGGTCCGTCTCAATTTAAAAGCCATCCGCCCTGGAGACGTTGCGAAAAGAGAGTTCCCGTTACGCAATGTATCTTCAGCCAGTTAATTCGATTGGCCACGCACGCCCGAGTCCATTTCTCACTTTCGGTTTCATAAGCCCCCGCAGAGCGTGATGGGTCCTTCGTCCTTCCATGGCACTGCGCATTGCCGCTCCGAGGACGCCATTGTTCTTAATCCGTACTTCCTGCATGGTTAATTTTTACACAAGCTTTTCTGTCTGAAACAATATCGTGTGATAATAAAATAAATTAGGTCAATGTGCAATGAACAAAGTACCTAATGAAGAAGGTTTACCTTTAAAATATACAAAGTTATTCATTCCAAACCACGGGTACTGACACCATTTCAGAATTCAAATATATATCCCAACACACGCAACTGTTTCTATTTTAAATGGAATTCTTGCTAACCATAAGCTAATGAAATGTAATAAAATTTAAATATCCTGTAGGGTGAAACTGTAGAACCAGTAACGATTCTTAGTAAGATCCTAGAGTTCCCGCATAAACTCTCAAGAATCATCCGAAGATCACTGCTATCGTTTCCTGCTTTCTCTCTGATTTTATAAATAAAGATCATGTAACTTATTACCTAATGACTGTACGTTCTTGAAAATCTTGACATGAACACGTCATCTATCTTCATAAATCATTATCAAATTACTATATCGTGAATGGATTTTTTTATTGTAGCACTCAACCAAAAACGAAGTGCCTAATTCCTCACCAACTCAAGGCTCTTAAATGCAATAAGGTATTTTCAAACATTATATTTTACGCATAAATTGCATTTGCTTGTGTATGTGTGGCCTTACAGGCCACGTTGATAATTTTATTTCCTGAAAACACGTTATATACTCTCTTTTGACGTCTTGTTACGTGAAAGCCGCTATTCAGTGTCCAGGGTTGAGAGAAAAAAGACAAATTTTTGAATTTAACTTTCTTTCTAGTCTGAGTTTCTGGATAAACATTCAACATAAATTGAAGATTACATTATTAGAATACAAGAGTGCATGTTACGTTGATGTGTGTTGTGTATTGGACACTGGTTTAACTTTCAGTCAGAATATCAGATGGCACTGTTTGAAAACAGTATATAAAATTAGTGATTAGAGAAAATTAGTAAATTCTCATTAAATTTTAGATTCTAACTTGCAAAAAATCTTTATTAATTATTTAAATATGAAGTAGATACTATGAGCATTGTTAGACGTTATCCTCGCAAAAACATGAATGTGTACCTCGCCAGCTTATGGTCGCTTTATTCATGGCACTATTCCGTACTTCATAAAAATTAGTCCTTGTATCAACAAAAACCGGTCTGATCACTATTCGCCTTTTTCCCAGTAACACTTTGAAAGAACAGTCGGTTTCCAGATGTACTGGTATATCATCTCATACATTTCTTCCGCTCATGGACACGTAAGCGAGTTTATGATTCAATAGGCGACTAGTTTGTTTTACATCTACCTATATCTAAGTGACTTTACCGTCATTTTGATTGTCCATCTCCTTATAACTTTGTATTACAAAACACCATTAGAGTTCTTGCAAATCTGGTGCGAACACGCCTCTCACAATCATACCACCGATTTTCTGTCTGTTTCATATTTAGAAGATTGGCGAGATACGAACACTGAAAGTAAAAATGTTGTTTTCTTTCTTCGCGTTACCTTTGCAGATCTGACAGCGTCAAATTTCAGATGCAGCACTAAAATAATGGGTAAACAATCCCTTACATTGAAAATCCAACTATAAAAAGACATCTCTTACCAAAAAATATGCACAACAGAAACATTAGATACTACGTAAAGGAATAAGCTGAGCATCTCGAAGTATTAATGAAAGATTTCACGCATGCATTCTGTTGATAATCGCAATTCCTACAGATTATAATGTTTTTGGTTATTTGCTCATAACTTTTGCTGGAAACGGCGTAGAGACAATCCATACCGGTTATTAACTGAAGAATGTTTTAAGTCACGACCATATTGAATCTAGGTGATTAAGGGATCATAACTACTTCAGAACACACACTTGTATACCTTACACAGTTCAAATTTCTAGACTGATGTTGTGAAACCGATAAAACACCGCAATTTTCTCAGGACGTCGGAAACGATTTGTTTTCAGTTGGACAACCTCGAAGCCATCTTTGGACGGCACTCGAGCTTGACATGCTGCCGCCCAGCACCGCGATGACACCCGTTAGATCTTATCAGGCGTTGTATCAGGGACCTAGTGAGAAACAAGCCTGGAGAACTGTTAACTGTTTATATGGTCTTCCTTTTCATATTCTTGTTTACAATCTGTATAAAACTGGCTTGCATTTAAAGTCAGCGGTCCGTAAGCCACACGCGTGTTAAACTTATAATATAAATCCTGCAATAGACCTTTTATTATTGGTTTTATGATCAACACCATTATTGGAATATTGACATGCTAGCGTTACAGTTACACCATTTATTGAATGATTACAGTTGAATTTGGTGAAACAACCTTCCATGATCTACAGCAGCATTAGGGGTAGTCAGCAGTGGGCAGCAGCAGACAACATCGGCAAGAGGCGGCAGCAGTAATATGATGAAGGAGGTAGTAGCACAGCAGCAGCAGGAGTAGTCAGCAGTGGGCAGCAGCAGACAGCAGCGGCAAGAGGCGGCAGCAGACAGCAGCACGACATGCCGACCTGATTATGACAATGGCGCGGGACCGAGGCGTGGAAGGTCTCAGGTTTATGTTCCTGTAACAATGTCTGATCAACATGTAGAGACAATGTGCTTTATGTCCCGTGACAGGTCACTAGCTCTCCTTCTTTTCCTCTCACTCACTCCGGGTACGCCAGACGTCACCATCTCGCAGTCCATTGAATCCCTCATTGTTACCTCTTACTTCCGTCACCTTGATATATGCAGTAAGTAGTTTAAATCGTGACCATATTACTAATTCCACGAATTTTGGTATTGCTCGTGTTCACATCAAGAGAATTCTTTGACTCAGTTTTTGTCTTTACATATACTTATCTAGAGCAATATATTTTATCTGAATTACGATGTAATAACCGTTTAAAAGGTTTGAAAGAACATTTAAAGTAACTACGTAAGAATTAGGACCTTCGTCACGTTCTTTCTTATATTTAATGTTGCCTAAGTCATTGTAGAGTAAGGTATTACTAAATGATTTGAGTGCAAGTGATTTTAATGTAGGCCCATAGATCTCTTCGATTCTATGTACCATAGATCAACTTTATTTATTAGTTACCAAGCCAAATTGTTACTTTGAATCAGTCATAGGAGATTTAATATAATTTAAGTTAATGCCTCAAAATAAGATCGAAGTTTTCCGAAAAAATGAAAATTTTGAAATCTACCTATTTTTCTGGCTATACTAATCCGATACGCGCTGTACTGAAAGAGTTTAGTTTTATTGTTTGGCTTTCCTTAGGGAAAACGTTCAAAACATGGAACCTATTATACTTTGGACATGTTGACCAACCGGTCTTACAAATCTCCTGAGACTCCGGTGGTCATCTACCAGCTGAGTTCTTGTGGTTCCCTTGGATAATTCTCCTCGAGGTCCCTCTTCGAAGTGGAAGTGTAATTCTTAAACTCCAATTACAATAAGCTCTAGCCTAGAGCAAATTAACATTAAAAGATTAAATTTTCATACATTTACCAGCATGACAATCCGAATGGGTATTTTACTCGGTAATTGCCAGTCTTCGTTGGCATGTAAATCACTGTTTTTAGTTTCTTACTTAAAACGCAATTTTGGCAGTCTTGATGAACTGCCCCTGTTCCCAGATCATCGAATAATGCCACTGCAACCCTATCACACACAACGGCATGACGCAATGTGATCCCCATGAGGTCAGTGCCAACCTTGGCTCACACGAGAGACAAGTCTTGGACACATGACATCCAGCCCGGCTCTGGACGTCCCAATGTCGCCTTCCTTTTATCAGCCGTATTCTTATTGGGGGCAGCTTGTTGCAGTCCTGCACAACTGAACATATCTTCATCCTAAGCTCCAGTCCAATACACCTTGCGCACCGAGCATATTGTCTGATGGTCTCGCTGAAAATGTAACGTTTCCCAAATTCGTATTGATTTATGACGGCATAAAATAAGTATTTTCTTCATCTAAGATATAATACTTCATCAATGGTTCTTGTGATTTTTTCAAATAAGGTAAGGAGCAGAGTAATCTTTTCACAATAACTATAATTTTAACAGTATTATAAGTATGCAGCCACACTAACAAAACTGTAAACTAAATTAAAAAATATATTTTGAACTTAACATTGTTTAGATAAATAACTTGTATCTTAAGTACTTTTTAATGTAGTCTATACTCAAAAGCGTTTGAAAAGTCTGGACTTTCTCATTTTTATGCCCAAAAGTCAGCCACATCCCAATTACCAAATGTAGAAATAACCGTTTTGATATTTATAATTTAGTCATAAGTTTTATTTTGTTGACGTTTTCTACTACCTATATCATTTTAAAGGAGAAAGTCGCCTTTTTTTAACATCAAACTGGGAAAGACACAAAATGTACATGGTCTGGACGACAGTAAATCTATGCTGTAATATTGCTTCAATTTAAACACAGACTTATAGACGGAAAGAGTGCTATGACTATATTTTAAAACTAAAAATGAAACACGTATTACAGAAACAGAGATTCTGTCGTGATAACAAGACAGTAATTGAACCATTGAATCACCACATTGACGGTGGTTTATAGTCCACGCAGAAGAATCGTTTTATTACAGAGTGAAATAGCAATCGCAGACTGAATCACTCCGGCCACCTATCTAGTGTAGACGGCGTTTATAGCAGACATTATCTGTGTTTAATGAGCCTCTCCAGGTACCGAGCGGATCCGAGATAAAGGAAGCCGTAAAACCGCTATAACAGTTAAGACGAGTAGTTTCCAATAATATAATAATCGCCGATTCCTGTCAGGTGCTTCTCCAGGGCTGTGACGACGACGACTCCGAGAGACTTTCCAACCAATTAGATCACTCTCAGAGAGCGCAATTGAGGAAGAGGCTCGTCCGGGCGTTTCTCGGTTTCCTCATTTCGGTTAACCCATTCTGCAAGCGCTCGTTTCATGCCGGATTAGGTACAGAGTTTAAGGACGAACATGGCGTGAAATAGGTTCTTTTAAAGCTTTTCTCTGTGCCATGTTCTTTCCGCGACAGCAGAGTGGCTCTAAACGTTGTGCCATTCTGACACTTGTACGATTGTAGCTTTTACAAACTATTAAACCTTAAAGGTTTGATATAATATATTACTAATAATTTTTTATGTGTGGGGTACGTGGATAAATTGTATTAAAAGCTAATTTTATATACAATACTTTATATAGTATGATAAAACTAGTAATATAATAAGGTGATTTGCTATCATTAACAAATATAAATAAAGACATTCCTTTAAAATCTTATCTTCGTAGTTCCCTTTCTTCCGATACTGTGTGTTTATTGGAGATAAACAAACAAAGGAGAAAGATTTAGTTTTTCTGAGTAACATTTCGAGTAAACGACTATGTAATACACATAAGAAATTTATTAATAACCTAATTACGTATACCAGATTTCTCACGCATTCAATATTATGTACAATGGAATCAGTTCGTTATGACTTAAAATGTATTGGTAAAAGTGTTATACGACGTAAAAAGATGGAAAAAAGTACGAGAATTTTAAGAAATCATGCACAAATAATTGTACTAAATCTGAACAGTAAAATAATATATTGACCCTGCATAAATCTAGAAATCTGCGATATTTATTAGTTTTATAGATATACAATATCACAATAATTTTTAAATAAAGTATACAGTTTCCGAAAAGGACCACCAATAAGACCCGGGGAAAGAATGCGCTTCCTGGAGTCAGGTTGCTTCAGGAGGTTGCGGTTGGATGACCCATTCGTCTCCAGTTTCAGCGAGTTCTTTTTGTCTTCCATTTATGTAATCCTGCGAATACCATAACACGTCCTTGTTTGCGTCACTCTGTCACATCGCCAGCGCCTGGATACTGTTTCGGAGCCGTATTGGATGAACCTTCTCGCCCTTTCTTTACCGGGCTGCTCCACATATGGTGCTAACGTTGCGAAACACATGGGATCAAATAGAGCGGTACAGATGCGCATGTAACTCCAGGAATTTCATCACTAACTGTTATGACGATACAGTTATAACATTTGCTTGTACATGAATTCAAAGTTAACTAATTATATGTGTCTTTGTTTCAGGTAGGTTTCGAATTCCTCAACATTAAAGATGGACCGTAGCTTTTGTAAGTACACGTCAAGACAAGAGAATGATTCAAAAGGAAGTGACAATTAACGAATTAGAATGCATTGAACGCAGTTTCAGAACATTTGCTTTTACATCCGTGTGTTATTATAATACAGAATTCCAAATACAATTAAAAATTATTTTAAGTAGAATGTGGTAATTCTCCCTGGATTTTAATTAATCATTAAATTCATCAGCTTACATGTTTTACGGTTCAACAATGAAAATCTATTTTTATAAGTAAATATTTTCTGCGTATAAGAGTTTAATGCTTACAAAACAAATGGTGGAAATTACATTGATAAGGAATTAACTATAAAAATTCATGTGGTAATAAAAGTATAAGTAGTGTATGTATATCCTCACTAGATGAGCAGAAGAGTTTACTTTTGATTGATTCTTATGATAGTATAACCAATATAGTATACAACAAGTCTGATATCAAGGAACGGCTTATTTCATCCGTAAATGTAAAGATAATGAGCTAAAAGGATAACTTATCTTAAGTTACTAACATATTTTGTTTGGTGGTTCAAGTGGCTTTGTTGTAGTTTACTGTTTTAGCAAGTCTAAACACAGTACCATTGAATGTCTAAACGTGGCCCAAATCCCTCATTCTTCCATATCATGAATACCGTGATCCCTCCAAGCACCACAAAAAAGTAATTATATATTAAGAAAGTATAGTAACAGTGTTCTTGGCTGTTTAAAAAAGTGAAAGAATGGGTTAGGCTATAATGAAATTCTGTAAATTGCTAAACAAAAGGAGCGAAGTGATCCAGAAGGTAGAGGTAGGAGTGAAAAAGGAGGGCAGAAGGAGGAGGGAAGGTAAATGAAGACAGATAGACAAACAGACAGAGAGACTGAGAGAGAGAGAGGGGGGGGTGGCGTCAAAGAAGAATAGATAGTGAGCAAGTAAAAATTCAGAAAAAAGGATAGCTTTGTGCATTTGTCCTGTTGCAGTAGGAAAAACAGAGTCCGAGGTGGCAAGGAGCTTTGATTACCAACTAATAACCCTACATTAATGTGCAGACCGTAGTTACGACAGGACTTGAGCAATGTTCAGAGGCGGCTGTCGTTATTCCTGCATTAATTGCGCGTAGGTTATTAAAACCGTGTGATATACATACATAATAGGCTACGTCGCCCAGGGCCTAATATCGGGCTGCCCATTAGCAGAGTGTTGGAAGTGCGAGTGAGTCACTGTTCGAGTGAGGCTATTATATACGAGTGACTCACTTTGCCAAATGAACGTGGTAGATATCCCCAGATCGAGTTGTATCTATGCAAATTACCGGTTCGTTTAGACCTCTGGAGACATCAACGGTTGGTTTAACTGATTGCGATAAGTCAGTTGCAGCTGATGGATGGTTAATTAATTTACAGACGCTATAGTAGGGTATCTTTCTTCTCCAGTGTGTAGAATGTTAATTCAAATACAAGTTGTAAAATGTATACTCACATTTGTTGTGTATACAATATTGCAATAACAATTTCATTTATTCAAACCTGACAATTTCCAAACATTCTGTTGTTAAACTGTGTTAATCCTAATTTTTACTAAAATCTAAAAATAAACAAATGTCTGGTAAAAACCTGTTAAAAGCCTGTATTATAATGTTGATGCATTTCCTAGATCTAAATTTAAAATTATCTTTGTAAATAATAACTTATAAATGTAGCATTGTAGTTAGTATCTTTTTATTAGTTAATCGTTGAAGGTACCTTGTTTTAATAGCTTCGACTGCCTCCTATGTTTAATACAAAGCGACATTTACTTGTTAACATTAGTATACTCTACAGATGAATTATCACTGAGAAATGGATAAAAGGAATATTAATGCGAGAGAGGGGAATAGGATGACCTTCACCTATACATGACATCTCCATATTGACACCGCGACCTGCCCCGCCTTCACCCACACAGGTTACTTACATTGAATTGTCAAGAACACGTTTTGTAAGCACCATATACTCCAATATTAATAGCCTGTCATCGTGTTATAAATTTGAAAACATGGAACTTTAGGTAAATCTTGCATGGCTTCAAAATTGTATATCTCATGTCACAGTTTTACCACTTGTTTTATGTGCAAGTGTTGTAGTCTTAACTAACGGAAGAATGATTTAGGAGAAGTAGATTACAGGTTGCTTTTTTGATACTGTACCTATTAAGATATTCAAATGTATTAGATATGTAAACCGATTTATAGCACTTTGTCTCTTTAATATAAAAATGCTAAATATACTACTATTGTAATGTCTGGCTAATTTCTGAGAGAACTAAGTCTATATTTGAGAGCCTGGTCTGAGAAAGTGTTAATTGACTAAGATTCTACATAAAACTGAGTAAAATAATACCAATTACGTAAATAATAATGCCAAAACGCCCATATGGTATTGATTTATATTGTTATTGATCAATATTTTACTCACGTTCGATCTACATAATAGGTTTATTTGATAACCGTATACGAGCTGGGCTCTCGAACGTCCATTAAATCTCTTCGAATCCTGCGAGATGTAAATTTGACTTTTATGCGATAAGTGGCCAAGTGATCACAATGCCATAGACGATGCGATAGCAGTGCCAAGTGAGCGACAACAGGGCGAGGAGACGCGTCACCCAACGACCGTAAACTGTAAGAAATACAACCGGCCGCAATGCGAAATCAACCGGTAAAAGCTTTCAACATGCTATATATTTTATTTAATGCCAACCTTTTGTCTTAAATAATGCTAAAGCCAGCCGCATTCGTTTTAATGGCAGAATATAAATCAGTGAAAGAATCGGTTTATTTGAGTCCATTTATACTCTTTGTACTTTAATGTAAAACACATCATCCATTTAAAATCCATTGTGTGGCTCAATAACATTGAAAATTGTGTGTAATTTTATAAAAGTTTATAGTATCATTACTTTTCATTTTTAGGGGAGAATTATTGTCAAGTCAAGACAGGTTCAATGTGCATTAAACAGAAACTGTAATAAACATAATGATACAACCAATGAAACATAAGTTAACAGAAAAAAACAGTTGTGAACACCCAAACCTATAGCTTACATGTATATACTCAACATAATAATTATAACAATGAAACAATTATTCCTCGTATATCTCATTTCGATAAATTAAGGAATAAAATTATTATTATATGTACTTTCTGATGAAGCCATCTTTAAGGACTAAACAAAGTACAATTCTTACAGGTGTAACCTTCCACATCAAAATGGAAAATTTAAATTTGTATTCTTTATATTTTGCTTATTAATCAAATTCTACATCAAAATAATATATTAAATCTATATTTTTTTTAAATACATATTTTCAAAAGAATCTATGTTTAAACGATTATTTCATATTTCAAAAATGTATCAGTGTTAAACTTTATGGTTATAATAAAATAAATTGCCTCTTTTTTGATATATATGGTTTGAAGGACGTATTTAAAAAATTACATGTAAATGACTAAGATTTAGAGGTACAGTGGATGTGTCAAAGAATTGAAGGATACCTTTTAATCACTTACTGCTTTAGTGTTTTATGATACAATAGACTTAAAAAAACAATACTTAGATAAAACGGACTATCGTGGGATCGAACAGAACATAAAGAAAGAGATACTAGAGCCACGCGGACGACACGATTTGAAGAGACACACGATATTTGTTCCTATCGCGTCCTTAATAAAACAGTTTAATTACCAATTAGTATTAAACACTTTTTAATTTTTATCATTTAAATGGCATTAATATCGTTATTATGTTGTAGTTTCAAAATGTAGTTTTTGAAGTCATATATCATAGAACCATCTATTATTTCACCTTATGTCAATTAATATCATATATTCATTAATATATTTACAGATGAAATCAAAGTTTTGTTTAAATTACATTAAAAACATAAAACCAATATTTAATACATATTATTGTTTTGTGAGGCCTTTCGATATCCAAGATATCTTCTTCAGACACATCACAAAAGATGACACATTTTTACTTTTGTGATGTGTCTGAAGAAGATATCTTGGATATCGAAAGGCCTCACAAAACAATAAAATGTATTAAATATTGGTTTTATGTTTTTAATGTAATTTAACAGTGACCAATATAAGCTCCATCTACAGCATTTCAAAGTTTTGTTTCATAGACTACGTGAAATAATTATCTCACAAGAACATAATACGGGTTTTTTGCTGTAATCTATAAATATTAGCGAAAAACTGAAATCAACACCAACAGAACCACAGCAATATTTTATTTAACGAAAAATTTACATCCTAACACTTCAGCCGTTTTCCTTAGCCTCATTACAAAATTGACCTCAAGGGCCACTATAAATGCTTATAATTCACGGTATAGTAATAAAAAACTTGCTCTGTTATTTTTGTTGTCTTCAAGGAATGAATTTGAAAGGATGTTCAAATTCAAAAACGTTTATTCAGAAAACATAATACAGATCATGCAGTTTTATTACAATTTATCCCCTCTAGCTTAGCTATTTGAGGGGAAAAATCTACATTTAAATTACATAATATTTTATTTTTACCTATTGCTTACATTTTAACATTTATATAGCAGTAATTGAATATTTATGATTGGAACATACATATTTACTTAAATTAAGGAAAGATATAGATATTTTAAACAGTTTAAACTGTGTATGTGTGCGTGTGTGTTACTTTAATTGGATGGTTCATGTTTGATGATTGTGGTATTGGCGTGTTTTTACAGTGCTTGTGCGTTGGGGATTTTCGTTTTGTGCGTGAGAGAGGTTGGTACTGCAACTCACTTGCAGTCTTTCTTGATCGTGATGACGTTGAACTTGTTTTGTTGACTGACAGAATTATTAGATTGCTTGCTGGTTGTTGTTTTATGTTGCCTATTCCGTTGTTTAATTTATGTTGAAAGATGTTTTTATGTTATTCTATGTTATAAAGTATTTTTGAGTGTTTATACATGTTTGTTTACCGTGTTGAAATAAATCAAATGTGTTATGTTTGAGTGTAAAATCTGTCCTTACTCTTGTCTACCTAGTGTTGTGAGAAAACCCCGGTGTGTTAATGTTTCCCCAATTGTGGCTTTATTATTTTGTGTTCGTGTGTGATACAATTCGTGTGATCATAGAAATACTAACACGATAATGTAAACCAATTGCACCATTTAATTTTGATACCCGTAGTAGAGACCGAGCTAGTGAGGCTATCACTGACACGATCTCTCCACTGAGGGCCGCTGTGATACTGCCGGAAGGCCGTATTTCTGGTGGATGGCTACGCGTATATTGGACCGATCCCCGACCAACACCTCCCACAAGTGGGCATTGTCGCTAAAATATTTGCCACGATTTGCATATAACAGCTGTGGAATTTAAATTGCACTTAAGCAAAATTAATGTTCAACTCGTCTCGGCTCGTTCGATTGTTGGTTTCTCGCCGCGTCCCCGCGCCTTCACAACGGCTTGTATTGAACAATAAAACGTCGGATTTGTGGAAACGGCGGGACTCTGATATCCCAGTTTGATTTCATCAGAAGATGGGTGACCTAACCTCTCAATCCCACACGGGACGTCTTTTAGTGGTGGTCCAAAGTTCTTCGAGGGTGGCCGCCCACCGCACGATGCGCTTTCAAATTACACATTTCCGTGCTGTTGAGAATTCACGCACATTACGACCACCATTACCTTCAGTTCTGATTTAGTGCAATAACATTTCTTTATTTTAAAATTTCTAGAGATACGTTTGCAGCTCTTAGCACGAATAGTTTAAAGTTCTAATTAGTTAATTTTTACTGTTTTCTATAGAATATTTTTTAATTCTCTATAATAATAATGGAATTTCCTAGAAAGAAACTACCAATCGCGCATTTCAATTGCTTTACGTTCATCATATTTATCCTACGCAAACCATGCTTGGACTAAGAAAAGTTGTAAACGTTGTTACTATGTCTCAGGATTATAACTACTTGGTGGAATAATTTATCTTCATATATTTATTAGGCAGATTTGACTTTAAGAAATCTTAAAATTACTGTTTAGATGATAAAATAGATTTTGGGTTGGGTTAATATATTTATTTTAATGTCATAGCCTTTCAAGAAAACCTCCCTGAATAAAATAAAATAAAAATAGAAATATAATTACTCTACAAGAAATAGGGGGATTTAAATTAGGAAATTAAGGCAATTTCTTACTGACCAAATGAAAGCCCCCAAAGATAAAATAATTATAGCAGGCACATGAGAATTTATAAACATGTTTATAAGAGGTCTCAAAATTCCACTTCAAATTCCTAAATTTTTACCAAATGCAAAAAGAATAGTAAAAATATATGCATATTTCCAGTTTTTAGAAATGGTATCTGTAACCAAACAGTTTTATTAAAATAAAAAATATTCATACCGGAAACCAATTGGTGCAACCATCATTATCAACACTTTCCGCTCTCCGAAACTTTTTAGTTACCGGTTGACATGACGGGGTAGATCCCTTTTCATCAACGAGAGGTCGAGGCAAAGATTTACACATCTTTTCACTCATGATGAGATCAAGTAGGTGCTCTTAACACACCATAATGTAATTGAGCGCTTCACGCTGATTGAAGTCTTTGAAATTTAGATGTGCACGATCGCCTTGACCTATTGCAGAGGAATTTGCTCCCCTCCCCCGCCAAATATATCAGCAGACATCTCATTGGTCACTTGTCAAGGACACACACCCCTCCCCCACCGCTCACGCCTGCACAAGGCCGGCTACTTCTATTAGGATCGTCAGCGGTATGGTTATCTTTTAATTATGTATGCCACGCTGTATTCTGTTTCTTACTCATTCTCATTCTTGCCTTTTCATTCAACAGTTATAAACACCTCATCGGATTCCTAACCTGATCTTTTTGTACGTAATTTAGATAGTATTTGAAATTACGGGTTCAGAATAGAGTGTTTACTGAGTTAGAGTGTATACTGAAATAGTATTTTCAATGGACTGGTCCTCTGGCACCATGCGACTGTATATAATTGTAATAAGTTTTAAAATTATTTAGAAGATGAAGTAGTTCTGTCTTTAAAACACCTAAACCACACACAGTATACATAATCAATATCATAGTAATACTTTAATATTTGTAAATTGGGCCAATTAGTTTCCATCTCAACATTGTAAGCACTAACCTCGTTTTAGTCCAAAAAGTTACTACTATTAGATGTTCAGCATTCATTTAAAAAAGGCCACATTTGTAAATAGTCTGAATTCTGAAGCTATTGTGGAATTTGTGCACAAACGCGCACATAGAAATATAGTGAATGTCTCGCCGACGGGGCAATGATACACTGATAATATATTGTTACGCTAATTTAGTTTGGTAATTGGGATTAGTTAAGCTATATAGGCTACTCTTATACTATTCCCTCTAGTAAACATTTCATTAATGATTGCACATTAGTGACATACGTACTGAACAATTCATGAATAATAAACGTGTAACATAAATATACGAGTTACTATTATATAAAACACGGGGTTATTTAAATATTAGGATCTATAGAGTAGCCTAATGGTACTCCAAATACACAGCCATAATTTAAGGCTAAAATAGGCCTACAAGTAAGCCTAGAACGCACCCTGTAGCTTTCTGTCTCTACAATTCATAAACGCACATGATAACCAATTGAAAATAAAGTCCCCTTACTTGTTTAATATTTAGTATTGATGGAGAATTTGATGTTTTTATAAATTTTCCATATTTAGTTGCTATATAGAACAGATAACGGTGTTCTATTTTTATAATTTTAACAATGGCAAAGGTCCGAAATCCTGTAAATAAACATTTACATTAAGTATTGAAAAATATTTTAGAGGATATTCTTAGGAGGATTTCATTCAATGTATGTGTGGAAAACACCTCATGAGTGAATTTTCGGAAAATGTTCCCTTGACGATTTCTACTTGCCAACACCAGCTCTAATTTAAGTGGCTTTTGACCATTTTATCTGCCACAATGATTTGGTGGCTTACAAAGTATTTCAAATCTAGTCACTTTTGTTAGGTGCCTTATTTACACATGTATCAGATAGAATATTTTCTTATGTTGAACACCAAAATAGATAATTATTTATGTTTCACCCCAATTTTTGTGTTTAATTTCCAACTGCTGGGCTGTTAGTTCCCCAAGCAACAAGGAGTAAAAATTCATAAAAAAGTTTGATATGTTTCGAAATGCGTTTTCATTCATTTAATGCTCTTGATCACAAATTTAAAAAAGTTCAAATCAATAGTATGACATTACTCTCATCTGATCGCAGTATGAGCAGACAGTATGAAAGACTCTTCGTTGCATAGCGACACCTCTAATTGGAATCTCCATTGTAAGGTCTTATACAGTCATGTAGCAAGAAGTACATCGTTGTGGCCAGCGGGTAAAAAGTGGTTCTGACAGACTAGCCTGAGGGAGGGAGGGACCTTTGCGCATCTGCGGGACCCGGGACCTTTCTGGCCGATGCTCCGCGCTGCGAGGGTCGTCACAAGGCCGGCCACACCCGACTCGACCTGCCAAGTTTCCTTCTGTAATGGTCGTTTCCTCTGGCTTATGAAAATTGATTGCCTTGGGTGTCCAGGAACCTTGAGCCGTATTATCTCAGGCGACCGCTAATTGCTGGCTATCCTCTCCACTCTTCCTTGCCCTGATTCGTGACGCCTCTGCGGTCCAGTGCTGACCTACGTTTGTTTGGAAGCGCTCACGATATTCGAGTTCCAATACCTATTGGGTGTTGGTTTAGATTTACAGTTAATACACGATGACAAATACGTTGGGGGTAGGGTACGATAAGCGGCAAACGATATTACTTAATCATAACCATCGATACAATCAATCGATACTGATTGATTATTTTGAACAATAAATTAGATAATCTGTATCAATAGCTGTAAACACTTTCAAATAATACACATAAGGTAATATTTCAATTTCACATAAGTAACATAATTATTAAAATTGAAAAATTGGCAGTCAAATTGGCAGAAACCTACACGAAATTGCTTTGAAAGATGATAAGACATGTTTTACGTGGCTTCCACATATTGGACTTGTACCGAAAAACCCATTATGTGACATTTGTGGTAAATAAACAACTGTAACTGTGAGAGAAGCAAATATGATCGTCTTCAATTTTCCTAATTTTGATTATAATAATTTTTTGTCATTACTGTAAATATTAAATTCATATTTAGGACTATAGATACTTTTATATCGATTGATATTCTATCATTTGAAATGTGAATATTAGGTATCGATGATTACATTCTTCGATATAAAAAACCAGGTCCGCTTATCGTACCCTACCCACGTTGGGTATTACGACGGTTTGATAACTATTATCAGACCTCTTATTCGTGTATTAAATCTTAGCTTATCACATCGTTAAGTATGTAAAAATAAAACATTCAAACAATTGGCAAAGATTCCACAAAAGTCAAAGTTCACAAAGACAACATTATTATTCCAAAAAACATACAATATACCTGAATCCGGAACCAAGTCTGAAGATATCAAAACGATAAGTCATAGCAAAACACACATGCATCGCCTATTGATGTTAATCAATAAGCACTTATTGATAGCTTAGTATTTTAGGTGCCTGAGAAAGAGGGCAGATGTTATCTTATGAAACGTTGTATTTATTTATCTTTTTGTAGCATAAAAATTTAGAACTATATGTATTTTTGCTTTAGAGACTTTTGAATCATCCATCATAAATGATCGATTCTTAAAATAATTAAAAATATCAAACAGATGGTATCCTTGTTTGAAAACAAATTTTAACACTAATAGAAACTCCTATAACAATTTTTAAATCGTGTAAATTCACGAATATGTGTTTGATATTGTCAACGTCTAACTAAAATGTGTGTTTTTATCTACGATCATGCCATGTTTCTGACGTACTACACGAGTACGATACATTATTTATTATTTATACGATATACTTAGTGTTTATTATACTTAAAATATTCATTATAACATACTTTTGTGCATTTCTCTAGGTGGAGAATAAGATAAACGTAAATGCACTTGCTATCTTGTCACATCCAATACATCTGTTGGTCTATTCGTTGTCTGTGTACACACTGTCACTATACAATAGGCTATTACCACTGTTTACTGCCTGACTTCTCGGTCACTTGTGTGTACATTCCTGATTTAACAGCTTTGCTAAGGGAAAAACTTTTATTTATATATGCATATCATACTCTCTGGCTGGTTTTTTAAAGACGGCAAACACTGGGAAGATTCTATGTTATTAATTGTTTAACAATATAATGTTGTTGTAATTATTTATCTATTTAGTAGATTTTGTATTATTTAGCTATTGTGCTTTATTTAATAGAGCTACTTATATTGACGGATAGTTGGGATATGAAAGACAGATGATTGTATATGAGTAAATATTTGGTATTCATTTTAACCCAATAAACAAAATTGTACCTTTAATTGTTTTGGTTTTGACAATTCAGTTTCAATCATTGGGTAGGAAACAAATTGTAAATGACATACACACAGCAGTAATCTATGCCTTTATGCATTACTCATTAATATATTTTCAGAAAAAACCTGGTATATGCATAATTTTTATAATATGTAGTGTCAGATACTTCAAAACAATCATGGAAAGTAAGGAATATTGTCGGTGAATCATTATGAATGAATAAACACATAATTATTAAAAAAATATTGCATAGTGTTATAAAAGTTAATGAACACCAATATTTCTAAAAAAACGAACATGATGATAAAGTTTGGGTTTAATGGGGGTTTTCAATTGCGATGTGTTTACAATAAACACTCCCTTTAAAATATATCCATAGCTTGTTACAGGGGAAAATAATTTGCTATGGACTTATTTGTAGTGTAAACATTACATTGACGTTTCAAAATTTATGAGTGGTGAATGAGATTAGCTGCAGTTTAATGGTGACTTAACTTTGAGATATTATTGGACCCCTATCTTCCTGAGCCCCTTAAAGAAAGGAATTTAATCTTTTCTGTGCTAACGTCCGTAACTACGAATAAACTTTTGTAAAATCTTCATTTCTAATTTCAGATTAGTATTAATGTGGTACTAAGATTCAAGCACTTTATTTTTGGAAATATTTTTGATAGGATTTTCCTTAAATAGAAAAAGACACATACACTTACAATTTTTAGAACATTATACTCCATGGAATGACATTATTTAGGTTTGACTAATAAAGCCAGTGTTGTTTAGTCGTCATTTTTGCCTTTTTTTCTTTTTGTTTTTATTTGTGAGTAACATTAGGTTATATTCTGTCCAATAGGCTAATTATAAACATGTATCACAATAGAACATTCACAAATAAACATACAATCTGTACGACCTTTAATAGAACGCTGCAATACTTTCGAGACTTAGCTAGGGTCTTAGATTCTAAATGGTACGAGCGAGATATGTGAAAACCCCCTACGATCCCTCTATGAAGTTAGCTCCCCAAATCCTATTTTGTGTTCTTCTAACAGAATATAAATTCCCCCCAGTATCTACCCTGTATGTCACTTGGATTGTGAAACATAATTATATTCCAAGTACTTCAACTAAGCCAATATAATGCTTAAAACAAAATACTAAAATATAGCTACTGCTACTCGTAAAAATAGCCTAATAATTAGCCGCCACTCATCAGCTGCGTATTTGTTCCTCTCAGCTCGTAATATAGATGTAGCGGTCATCGCCAACCGATTGCCTTAGTATATGAGCTGACATCCGCCAGATGGCCGGTACATAAATACAACACAACGGTGTACTGCAGTGGGCAGTAGGCACACTCGCGTTGGTGGAGCCTATATATCCAACATTTCTAATTATCAACAGAACACAATAACTTTGCTGACCTTTCCTTTCCGTAATCGATTCCAACTTGAGCCGCATACACATGCCTATTTGGCGTCTGCTCAAATAAAACAAGCAATACAGGATGGCTTTGTTTCTGATTGGAAGCAATAAACATTTCAAGTAAACATGTGTTTAAATTTATATTTTATCGAATCTCAACGATCTGTAATGAGAGTTACCCTAAGAAAATAATTTCTTGAGACGGTTCAAGTTTATTAATTACGAACCACTAGTGGTTCTAGTTGTAACAATTAACCAAGTATCCTAGTTTAGTACTTGTCCATGTTATATATGTAAATTCTGCAATCCATTAACTTTAACATTTTTCCGTGAGATGCTTTAGTTTTGAAGAAATTATCTCAATAATGGTCGCTTGAATTTTCAGCTGCCACACACCATTTATATTTTGCAAAGCTCATTGTGCATTTCACAGATATTAAATATTAATTTTAAAAACATAATTATTTATTTTACCATTATAGGACAAGGCGTACTCATAAACCAGACATATTTAGATCTAATGTCGTGTTGTTTACTAAATTCCATAATACTGAAACTACTATTGTGATTTATTCTATGGAGTAAATTTAAATAAGTATTAAAGGATTTGCATGACTGTGTGACATAATCAACCATTTATACTCCAGTCAAGTAACACCATAAGAATGAACGTTAGAGAATAGTTCTTGAATATTTCTGAACACGTTTTCCTATGGAATCTTTGTCTTATCTTCACCAGATCAGCTATAAGCATATTGAAATAGTTCAATCAAGATATTTGCATTCGTAACCAGTGTATTTGCATACTGCAGTTGTGTTCCTGTTATGTTTAAGTAATAATATTCTAAATAACTTTATACAGTCGTATTCATGTGTTGCTATAACGGGTTTTTATTATATGAGTGTCTTTATTGATTTTTTTATGACAGTTGATGTTCACAACCTAACATATTAAAATAAAAAAGGCGACACTAGTTTGAAAAACAACGAATAAACGGTTGTTTGTTTATCCTATTACATCTAATGTATAATGATTATATACCGGGTTTACTCTGGACATATGCCATTGTTCAGTCATACGAGAAATTAGTAAAATGACGTTTAAAGATCTGCAATCTTCTTCAGGTGGATAATTAGACTAACACATAACTGCAATCTATATTAAATAAATCATTCATACCGGGGCATTTTGATACGCATAGGTCAGAAATTACATATCTCTAGAATATCCTTTTGAAACAAATTTAATTATTAAAATCAAACTAAAGAATAGAGGTCACAATAAGTGTACATTGAACAACCGACTACTGGAAACTGAATATAGAATGCATTTATCTTCGTACTTTGGATCGTATAATTACATAACAATTAAAATTATGAATTGTAATTGTTACTACTATCCAGCACTGGTGAACGTTTAATTTATTTTATTCGTTTTGTTTGAATGAAAATTATTAATATTTAAATTTATAGTCGGTTAAACCAATTTCTCTAATATAATATCTTAGGAGAATGTATATCCTCAAAGTAAGTTATTACATTCTACACAGGTTTGTTGTTTATTCATTGGTATATACATTCGTATTTAACAATTAGTCATGTTTGGTAGCCTCCTAGAATTTCATTGAACCCTTGTTATTTTCAATTTGCAATCGAGATTTTATATACAGACGGAAAATGAAACAGAATTGTTACAAAAAAATGTGTTGAGTGTAACCAAATATTAAATACGAATAATTTGATTACGGTACCTCGTTTTAGAAATTTTTTTATACAAATATATAGAATACAAAATTTACTCTTAATCGTAGCATAAGTTAATTCTTTCTTTAAACTTAGCAACATATATGTTTTTTAATTGATTTATTTAAATTTTGAAGTTTTCCTTTTTGAAAAATACATAATTTGATAGGCTCATTTATTATTAGTGAGTTGCTATAGAAAGAGCGTTCGTCATTCTCTTGGCTATTTTAAATCGTACTGTAACGTTGTATATAAGGTTTTCATAACAATTTTATTTTATGCAAATATACGTTAGGAATCACAATTACTTTATCAGTTCCCCTTTTTTTTTTTAACCTGCAAATAGCATCACTCCTAAAGGAACTAAGTCTATTATTCTCACAGGAGCCTTGGGAGGTATTAGGTTCTATCTAGATAAAGTGTATTTTTCTCAATGCCACCGACGTAAATGGAAACAAACGGGGGAAAGTTATGGAAATAGCAGAGAACATATATGAAAGGTAATTCGCTGGTACTCATTATCGTGAACCATTTTGTTTATTCAATTTCCAACTCGAGTTATGGATGATTTGAACGAACTATATGGTTTTGTGCAAATCTTATAGGTTTTGTACAATATGGTTCGTTCCCATAGATTAGGCATTATTTTACTTACTCTGTAAACAAATTTAAATATTAAAGTAAAATGATATAATCTAACACCAAATATAATATCGTAAAAATTGAGAATCTTTTTAAAAATCTCAATAAGTCTACGTGTATTTACAGTCAAACACGATGTATGCTTTTCCGATAATTGCATGGAGTCCTCTTCTAACGTAACTAGACCTGAGGACTGGTTCCTGGGTGCACCGCCTCCACCAGGAGCAGCTGCTCTTCACCCGAAGATAAGCCGGTGCGCGCAGAACTTATACTTAGCCCCACCTTCTCGGATTATGAATGTTCTAGCAGTTGCACGTCTCCGCAAGATATTATCTCCAATTATTCCAGTTCACTACGACACTGGACCAGTTTTTATGACAGGACGAGAAACTGTGGCAGCCGCAGGATCTTCTCTTCGGCATCCTCTAACGAGCACTTGTTATTGCACTCCATCGGAGCAATTAGAGGCGGCTCATTACTACTATCGCGGACACCCCCCGCGGCCCATTACCGGATGTTCCTGGCCCGTCATAATTGCTATATTGTAAAGATAATACCGCAGATCGGGACCGGGACCTGTCGCAACCTCTGGCCGCGGGCGCGGGCACGTCTCCCCAGTCCTTGATCCCCGACCCTGCGCCCTGCTGGGCTGCTGCTCCTCTCTATTCTTGTTACCTCGCTTAGTTGTGGAATATGGCGATTGCTTTTCTCGAGGTCCTTTGACTCTTGCTAAATGTTTTGCAACTGGTTTTGTGTAATTCTGGAGTGTTTCTAAATTTCTCTACGTAACTGTGAAGTTTGCAAACACAACTGTACTATAAATCTGTTGCAGAAAACTGTTCAAATAGAATTTATCTGTCATTCATACTATGCATGTGACTGAACAAAGTTTGGGTACAAATTACATACATTCCTTACTATCTAAATAACATTCCTGTCGTACTAAATCTTACCCTTATAAAAGATCCTACATTTAGTTATTTCCATTCTAATTACTAAATACATAAATATCAATTAAAGTTCTTGTGTTCAAACTTCAGTTGTGTTTAGTTTTACGTTTTAATAAAATCTGATAATATAGGAACAATTGACTAAAGTGTCATTCAATAATTATCTTACCATCTATTATTAAAATTTTAATGCTCAAACCTTGTCAAAATATTGTTAGAAATATCTAAAAACTTGAAATATTCCTGTATAGCTATAGACAGCTACCTTCAGTTAGAAATTTAAATCCAATTAAGGCCTGGCAGTAAAGATTACAAACCATTCAGCCACAGCATTAGGTTTAACGTGGTTAAATGTAAAAATTGTATCAAAACGCTTAGAGTGGTCACGCAGTGCAAATTGCCTCTCGACTCTAGACTGACTGGCTTGGGACGATTTAGAAACACGTATTTATGAGCTGCAAGTACTGTAGGCATATTAGTGTAATAAAGAACGGTTGAACTGTTGGAAGGTCAAGCTTGCGGAACATGTAACAATGTTCGTTGGCGTGTCGGTCTGTTTACACGGTAATGCTGCCAGGCGGACCGTGTACTCCACAGCTAAACACCATACTGCCCACTATTATTAGAGCCAGCGTTTTGTGGAAGCGCCAGTGGCAAACGGTCTGGCTCGAGCCATGATAATAATAATTGTGATAGTGTGGTTATGGCCCGTTACAATATAGAGTTTTCCAGTTGTTCTCAAATTTTTACATACTCAATACTTTATTGTTTTTTCTTAATTGTTACTAATTATTAATGTAGTCCTAAAAAATGTGTTGCAAAATATTCCTAATGAATACACTAAGACTGATTGTTATTGCATTATACCATCATAGCTTTAAATTTGAATTAATTCTGGGTAAATTACAATTCATGATTTATACTTATGTTACTTATGTGTTGTAGTATAACTCTTAATATCGTGCCGGAGGAAAAAGGCTGAATTTATTCATCCAAGGTTCATTGGAGTATATTTATTCAGCTGTTACTTTTTTAAATTTTATGAAATTTTAGTCATTAGATTACGCTAAATTCTTTACGTAATTTGAATCCCAAATATTTTATTACAATCCTACATATTTGCCAGAAGGAACATAAAGATTATTGTTAAGAGAAATTATAGTTTTGAAAATAATCTAAATATATATATATATATATATATATATATATATAATATATATATATATATATATACAGGGTGATTCATGAAGTTCTCCCCCCACTTTTACAGCACATTGTACTAGTAAAAAATAATGAAAAAATGTTATATAAACATAGGTCCGAAAACGCTTCGTTAGCGAGTTACAGCTAGCGAAAGATTTCGCCTGAATTCCTGAGTAAAGAAGTAAAATAAAGCCATACTGAACTTTTGGAAAGGTTAATTTAAGTAAGAAATATCGTGGATTCTTATGTATTTTTACCTGATAAAGCTAATAAAATAGGTTTTCAGAACTGTACCTGTAGTAGTATTTTTGAGGGATTCAGGGTTAAATGCAAAATAATTTGGGGCACACGAAACAAATGTTTTTTTAAGTTGATGTACAATAACTTTTGATAAATTGGTAATAAATACATAACATCAACAAACATTAATTGTAGAGAATTTAATTCTGAGAAAATTGATATAATCAAAGTCTAAAAAAAAGTCTAAAATAAAACAGAAATAAGTACCAAAAACTCGATTTTATTCAGTATAATACATTACTAGTTTTAAGCAAAATTAACCAGGTTTGGGCCAACCGTACGCCACCTTTTTATAATAGATGTTCGAAAATGAGGCCAATCATTATCAATACATTTTGCAGCACGTTTGGTGTATTGCTTTTGTTGCGTTTCTTAATTTTTTCAGGACTTCCCTGTATCTGCACAGCCGAATCCATAATACGGGCAATTAAATTCATCACGAGAATTCACTTTTGTCTTGTATACAATGTCTTTCATCCATCCCCAGATGCAATAATCCAATGGAGATAGATCTGGTGATCTTGGTGGCCAAGGTGAGGCCCTCCACGACACAATCCAGTGTCCAGGAAATTGATGATTTAAGTAAGCAGAAAACGGCACGTGAAAAGTGGGGAGGTGCTCCCCGTCATGCTGGAAGTACAAAATTTTGTCTGAGATGTAAAGGAACATTCTCTAACAGCTGCGACAACTCTTCTTGAAGGAAATGAGCAAATAGAACTCAGCATTTAGGCGTCCAGGTAATATGAAAGGTCCAATCAGCCGATTGTGCAAAAGGCCACACCAGATATTGACGCTAAATCGGTGTTGAAAGTTCTGTTCCACTACCTCATGTGGATTTTCTTCTGCCCATGAGTGTTCATTGTGCAAGTTATTGACACCATCCCGAGTGAATTGTGCCTCATCCGTAAACAAAATACGCTGTAGAGTTGATTATTAATATTCAAAAAGTTGCAAAACTCCAAGCGAAGCGGACCATCCCCTAGCTGTAGATGTTGAACCTTTTTGTTTATGAAACGGATAAAATTTGTTTCGATTAAGTGACCCTCCACACCGTTGAACTGCGAAACTCCTATCCGCCTAGAAATACGTCATGTACTTACACCTGGACTGCGATGAACAGCAATTAAATAACAATACCAATCATCAAGTTGGACAGCTCTTTCATAATTGGGTTCTAGTACTTGGTAGTGATCCTGTTTCCCGAAGAGTACGAAAAGTTTCCTGAAATTGTTATTTGGTATCTGGAATCCTCCTATTAGGGTAACGTAGTTCATATTCTTCTACAGCAGCTCTAGCATTACCATTACAGTAACCCAAAATAAAAAACCATATCAGCGTATTCCTCTGATGTAAATAAGTAAGGCAATTTTTTCGCTGAATAAACAATCGAATTATAACTCACAGAAAAATTGCATTTAATAACACGATTCACAGAACCAGATCTCCTGCTGTAGCTTGCAAAACACCACTAATACACAGTTCTAACGTAACAGTACAGAATACCATTGTTGATCAGCTGTTATTCGTGCGTTACCAACTTAGAAATTAATAAAACAAAAAACCTGCATTCGATGATTAGTAAACAATAATGGGAAAAATGTTTGCTTCATTTATTTCGAACATTTGATGTAAATTTTTTATAAAAAAAAATACAACGTAATAAAACGTGATATTTTTTATTTACAAACAAATTTATTTAACAGTTAATCTTGTTTTCTCAATTTATCTCATCATTAAGGAACAAACATTTTGTTTTTGTTTTATTTTAACTAAATACCGTACGGTATTTCTTTACAGCTAGTAATGTATTATACTGAATAAAAATCGATTTTTTTGGTACTTATTTCTGTTTTTATTTTAGACTTTGATTACATCAATTTTTTCTCAGAATTAAATTCTCTACAATTAATGTTTTGTTGATTTATGTATTTATTACCAATTTAACAAAGTTATTGTACATCAAACTTAAAAAAAACATTGTTTCGTGCCCTAATTTTTTTGCATTTAACCCTGAATCCCTCAAAAACTACTACAGGTAACAGTTCTGAAACCTATTTTATTAGCTTTATCAGGTAAAAATACATAAGAATCCACGATATTTCTTACTTAATTAACCTTTCCAAAAGTTCAGTATGGCTTTATTTTACTCTTTACCCAGGAATTCAGGCGAAATCTTTCGCTAGCTGTAACTCGCTAACGAAGCGTTTTCGGACCTATGTTTATATAACATTTTTTTCATTATTTTTACTAGTACAATGTGCTGTAGAAGTGGGGGGAGAACTTCATGAATCACCCTGTATATATATATATATATATATATATATATATATAATATATATATATATATATATATATATATATATAGTAGGCCCAGCTAACAAAAGTCCTACAGGGTTTTTTTTACAACATTGAGATCAAGATTTACAACTTTGTAAAAAATGTTAGTAGTTTTGCAAAACACGGTTTGCTAAAAAAAGCGTATTATTAAAAAAAGAACAATACAAAAATTAAAAAAGCTATTTAGGTATTTCATGATAAGAAGAGACGGTTAGTATAATTCTCCAGTTTTAATAAATTTTTGTCATGCTGTTTTTTTTATTCTAACCTGTGACCGATCACTTAATCACACCCTGCACCCAACACCACTGCACGTCGCGCCGCCCCCGTCCGATCGTCTTCCGGCCGCGACAATGTACGCGGAGTCGCGCCGACGTGTTTACACCAACGCTTGATAATACCCGGGACCGGGACTAACAGGATTACGGGTTCATTACGGCCGGTACCGGGACCAGTCAGGCAGCATTCACCTCCCAGTATTGTCGTCATTGTTCTGGCGAACTTTATAAATTAGCGATAAGACATAAACGGCCGACTAGACTACATAGAGCCGGTCCCTTACACAGAATACGGTTATCATACTAGGTTTATACCGCCCACTCTCATTGTACTGTACAGTTTACTGTCAGGAATAAATCAGTGGCATTTTCAAACAGGCATAATTATATCCCAATGAGAAAGGCCACGCAGATAAGTATGAGAGTTCACATGGTCTTAATTTTTTCATCATAATACTTATACTAATACAATACTACAAAAGTTTTAATTGATGACTGGTTATGAAACCAGAATATTAAGCATCAACGTAAATTTATTATTTAATGTATTCCATAGCTTTAAATGTACGAAGAATCTCTCAATTTATAACATTGTCGATTCTAAACGATTTAAGAAACTAATTGTATATCTGTTATATTGGCCTTTAATAAATTATTATAAATGAAATTTGATTTAATCATTCATATATCTTAGAGCTAGGCGGGACTCAAAAATTGGCGTAGAATTACGGTAGATGTATGTAAGTTTTCAACTATTGTAATCCATAGCAAAATGTTCATTGTTTCCATGTTTATGACATCAATAACCGTACATTACAATAGTTTACAGCTTATATCTACATTATTTAAAGCCTAATTTTGTATGATTAAGGTATCAAAATGTTTGGTATTGCATTTAGTAACATTGATTATTATTTTTAAAGTTTCACAATTTTATTATATTTTAGGCCATTAAGCTTTAACAAATTTAACCGTCCACTATTTTGAACCATGATATGATAATATAACATTAATTTTTCTTTTGATTTAAGACTTAAAAAACATAACTGTACAATATTTGTTTTGTATTTGTATTAGCTTCTGAAATCAAAATATAAACTAAAAGCATATCCGGAGATACACACGGTTAAAGAATATACATATACCTTTGATTTCATTTAGTTCGTTGAAAAATATCCTAAAGTCTCTGTTTTGTTACACCCTTAATTTTACATTTATTAATGGGGAATAGATATGCGTAGTCCGATGTTTCCGCTTTCTTGGCTGTGGACAAATACAGAGCTTTAATGTTCCAAGATTATGCTTGTATAATGAATACATCACTGAAAAAGCATGGCAAGAAATACGCAGACTCGCAAACAATGTTGTTGCAACTTTATTTGTGCAACTCAAAAAATCAATTAAATAAGAATGTGTTATCTGTTTCAAAGATATGTAATGATTTACTTCCAAAGGTCTATTCTATGTTCAAAGAATGTTAACGGTGTAGTAAAGATAAAGGATAAAGTTACTACCTGAGCCAACGAGCACTAAAAACTAAGTGGTCAAGAGACTAGGTATGGCGTTTACATGGACATGAACGGATCGGTAGTCCTTGCATATCTAAACAACACGGTCTTCTCCTAGATACAATAGTGGGGCTGACCTTCTGGCAAACTACCTGATAACACCATTGTCTCCCCTGCACGCCCTTGTTATACTGCATATTGTCTCGATCATTGCGACTCAGCGTCTTCTCCGACAGTGAAAGGTCAATGTGAGGTGACGCCGAGTTCGGCCTGACCTGTTAAAGTGATTAGAGGTTAGAGAGAGAGGAATTTCCAACGAAGCCATAAGAGCAGTAGAAGGGCATGTGCACTTCGGCATTACAGAAGGTGAAAACAGGGCCGCCAACTTTGCATTGGACAAGAGAAAACACAGGTCATTTTTTAATGCACGATCTCAAAATTAATTACAGATATCTCTTAAGATCTATTTTATCACAGTCGACTCTAGCAACATTAGTTTCTGGCTATGGTTGTAACGTTATAAGTTAGTAGTAGTTAGTATATAACGTTTTATATAGTACCTCTATATATTTTGAAGGAATTAGCCGAAGGTTAGGGACGCATTCACTACCATAGTTTACATTAATAGTCATTAGTGACAATTTTAACTTGTGAATCTGCACCAATTTGTAACCAAAGTTTTAACGTTGTGTACTATGGCTATAGTAGTACTGGTTTACGACGCATTCACTACAAAAGGTTACAGTAATTGTCATTAATGATACTTCTAATGTATGATTGTGCACCGCTTGGTAGCCAGTGTTAACACTGTATACTATAGCTTGAGCTGTACTGGCATTTAAATCCATTATTAGCAAAAGATTATTATACTCATCAGCTACTTTAGCTTATCCTCAACCAAAGCTCTTGTACTTGTACCTTTTTCATAACAGGGTATTTATGATATTTCCTTAAACATGATATATACCTCAGGTCGGTCCTTATTATATATAATTTTATATATTCAGTTATGATAATTCACATCTTTTCACTGTAAATTTATAGTTGGCTAGTTTAAGAAATATAAAAATGTTTGTTGAAATAAGATAAATTTGCTGTTATATACAGTAGAATAGCTGAAGGTCTAAAATGATTTTTATATGTACATATAAATATGAAGTGAATACGATCCCACTATCGAATAAGAGTAATCTATATGCATGTGCGTCGAATTTAAAAATAATGTATTTAGAATTAAAGTTTTCTGCTTAAAAACTGGGTATGAATGTGTAGCCACTGTCTGAGAATGGTCATATTTTTATATTATTTAACTGTAATAATAATTTTAGTTTAAGTGATAGCTAAATGTGTACTACAATATTAAAATTTTAAATGTTAATACTAAATGTTTCGTGAGAGAATTAACTTTTATTTCGGTCAAAAATAATATTGCAACGGTCGACTCTCCGACAATAGGTTTGATGAATCTAAATAAGTTGACACAATTGGTAAACTACTTATTTAAATTAACAGATTAGCCTGTTTGTAATACCTTAATTTATTTCATTACGATTTATTGTTTCCTTTTTATTAGACAGTTCCTTCTAAAATAACTGTCTATAAGAGAATACAAATATTATAAAGAGATAATTGATTAAATAAATCTTACTTACTCAGGAAATATAAACTCACCTTAAAGAGTAATTTTATTCTTTGATGTATAAGTCAGGTACTAAACAAATTTATCCGTATGGAAATTATGCAGAACATTAACTTATGCATTCCTAATGAATTAAAAACAAATCGTAATGCATTGCAGGGCTGTCTGATGCGCGCTTTTCAATCAAGGAGTATGCAAATATTGGCCATGGAGCGCAACGCACAGTAACAGGAAACGCCAATCTGCGTATTCAAATTGAGCTAATCAGGTGGGCACTGGGCATGGGCTGACGTTCGTTACGGGGGCATTGTCAGAATGGTCATAAGTCACAGGTAAATAGACCCCAGCTCCCAATACCCCGATAATTTGTAGTCCCGGGGACATCCCTTGATGAGCGTCGGCCAAACAGTCGGCCATTTCAAAGCCGACTTCTGCCAGCAGTTTGATGTCGTCCATTAATATTATTGAAACCCGGCACGCTACCAGCTAACTCACCGAGGCTTTCGCCCGACCCCGACTGGTTTATCGCTGATATTTATTTGGACCGCAATAAACAAGCATTAACATTAAAATTATTTAATTAACTGTTTACCTATTGGATTTATGCTGCCGGCTCCTTCTCACGGACGTATATTCACCGATTTGCATCAATCTTGCTTACTTTGTTGAACGGCTTTTTAAAAGGACGCCGAACAGCTAGTCCAGTTTATACAGTAGCGTACTTTATGGTTAGTAATCCTCTGAGATGAGTTCTTTAACGTTTTTATCTCAAATTACTCCTCTGTTAATATTAATTTAATTTATTTTGTTGTCCTTTCCTCTTTACTCCCCACTAAACTATCAGTTTGGGTTGTGCATTAAACGTACGAGTATTTAATTCATAAAAGATATTATTTTGCAAGTCTTAACCACCGATGGTTTGTTGCATGTTTGAAATAAGATATGTTATGTGTTTCCATTTTGACCTTTACATAATGCCGTTTACTTACCATATATGTAAGTGTATATGTAAGAGTGTGCTAACTATCTCTTAACTGGCTGCAATATAAATAACTAGAAACTTGGAGCTAAAGAAATGAATGGACCACAAATGGTTGCCGGATTAATTCTAAACATGCTAAGCTATACCTGGCTGTATATTAATCGTATATTTAGTATAGATATTTACATTTGTCTTTTTTTTATTTTATTCATATTAAATGCTAGCTTTCACTTAAGATCGGTAGCAAGCGGCTGAAGGCGGCCTTGCGACAGCAACTGTGGTCTACTGCTCCACTAACCAACCGATCTGCCCCATTGTTCACGGGCTGCTGCAGATTATAACATTGCCGCGGTTTCGTATTGTTGTGGTCTGGACGTGGACTTTCAAGGATCGCATTTGCGAAACGAAGCATATCTTGGCAGCGAGTTATTGCGCGCCGGGCGCTGGCGGTGGGTGGCGCTGGAGACATCCCTTCACCCGCGGCACTCCCTGAGTCACGCGCCACTGACACCACACCCTCCGCCAGAAGCTCCTACCGAGCGGCCTCTCTTCACCAGTGCTGTTTTCGTCAAAGGCATGCCATAAAATTCATCTCCTTTATAAGTTAACGCTTATAAACGAATGTCTTTATGTTGCTCTTCAACTCACTAGTGGATCATTTATTTATCTAGCGTGCAGAAGTCAACATCTCTTTGCGAGAATATTCTTCTTGCCTTACCATTCTACAGCTTAGCATATCTCCATCAGAATCTCATTTTGGATGTACTATTGTCTACTCCACGAAAGGGCGTGACAGTAGAACTCTACTATTTACCTCTTCTATCAGTATGCAGAAGTCATACCACGTTTCCTTAGAACCTGATATCGGATCTATCTTCTCTTACATCTACAAGATTGCATGGAAAGCGAAAATTCTAAAGTTGCAGCAGTCAATCGATTCGATAGTACGTTTACTTATAGTACCGCTACTTTAAAACTGTAAAAGTATTCCACTATAATATTTTTCATCTTTTACTGAAATTACTACTTATCTCGTGTAGCAGAAACTCCAATGTACATTGAAATCTGCAACATGAGCTTTGTATGTTCTAATGGAAGTAATAACTATGGTTAAAACCAACTGTTTTTACTCTAATAAAGAAGAAGGAGTGATTGCTGAGATGAAATTCGTTGATTATAAATATTTTTCGAGGTATGAAAATTGAAAATTCATATTAAAAATGATATAATATTACAATTTACACGGGTTAAGAGCTGCAAATCTCGTAATTCTAAATCAAATTGTTTTCAGATGCACATTAAACTAAAGGATGACCTTCAATATGCAGCAGATGGTAGTTCCAGGAAACCAGAGCTAGCGGCGGGCATGGAATGACCGAGATAGACAAACCGGCATCGGCACGCAAGGCGTCATGGGTGTGCCTCTGGGATATGTATACGACGGCCCGGCCGTAGGTTGTAGACCTTACATCTTCCGCTGAACTGGAGTATTTGTACACTCCGCGCGCAACCTTCTAGGCTTTATGGGGAATGCACAGATGGCTGTTTTGTTATAAATTGACCCTAAAGGCATGGACTAAAAGGAGGAACTCGCGTTTTGAAGAATAAATATTCTTCTTAGATTTTTCGTGAAGCACTTTCCATATAACTTCACAGATTCTTATTTGTTGTCAGCTACGTCTGATTCTCGTGAACAGCTGTGAAATTTGGCAAAAGATAACATATTTTGAATAATACATACACAATACTGCACATGTCTATTCTAGAGGATATTAATTATTAAATGCTCATACTAAATAGTAAATTATATCACCGCCATTGAGGTGGCGGTGATGTAATTAAATAGAAGCAAATTTGAGGGGTGCAACCACATCAGTTGAAAGAAAATTTAGTATCAAGATACAAAAATCAAGCTGTGAAATACAGAGACGCTCTAATCTACAGAACGGATCAGAAGTGCAGGGAAAGAGCGATAGCCTGGTGGGACTGTACAGGACATACCGCTGCCGAGCGAAAGTAAACTGCTACAATTATTATTTCCTTTCCGCTGGTAACAAGTTTTTCGACCGTCCATCCTGTTCACATATATTATATGGAACACACAGTGGAGAAAGTTGCACTACTATACGATCGATTCTGCGATAACCAGTGCCAGCCCCCACGCTGACCCTTCGTGCTGCCCCGGGCTGAGCTGCTTCTGCTATCTGTGTGCCTCGGCTTCCGGGTAACCAGTGGCAACCCCATGTTGACCCTTCGTGCTGCTCCGGACAGAGCTGCTTCTGCTATCTCTGTCTGTGTGTCTCGGCTTCCGGGTAACCAGTGGCAACCCCATGTTGACCCTTCGTGCTGCTCCGGACAGAGCTGCTTCTGCTATCTGTGTGCCTCGGCTTCCGGGTAACCAGTGGCAACCCCATGTTGACCCTTCGTGCTACTCCGGACAGAGCTGCTTCTGCTATCTGTGTGTCTCGGCTTCCGGGTAACCAGTGGCAACCCCATGTTGACCCTTCGTGCTGCTCCGGACAGAGCTGCTTCTGCTATCTGTGTGCCTCGGCTTCCGGGTAACCAGTGGCAACCCCATGTTGACCCTTCGTGCTGCTCCGGACAGAGCTGCTTCTGCTATCTGTGTGTCTCGGCTTCCGGGTAACCAGTGGCAACCCCATGTTGACCCTTCGTGGTGCCCCGGGCTTAGATGATGACTGATATTTCAACTAAACAATTACAACTCTATTTTTTGTTACTACTGTAACAAGTGAGGATGTATATGTTACAGTATTGTACTATTGTAAGGTATTTATTGCATCCAGCTGTGTGAGTGAGGTGCGTCAGTGGTCACCGATGGAATGTGCTGGGTTGTCAATGTCAGCAGTGTTGTTAATAATAATTTTATATATAACTTCGTAGTTATATGTATCTATTATGGTATGTTACAAAATTATATGCAATTTCAGATTATTATCCAGTTAGTATTCAAACTATTTACTCATTGATGATGATAGGATACTTTCCTTTGTGAAAGTATAGGCTACGAAAAGAAATTATTTGTTTGTAATAATAAGTGTAGAATGGATTTTCATATTTATCAAACCTGACAAAATACAATTCATCACTTAGAACTGCATTCAGTTTTGAAAATAATCATGTTGGGTAGCTTTTTACTATGTATGTGTTGAATTGTTCAAAATGCGTTCTTGGACATAGGTGTAACCGCAAGTTCTATTGGTTACTTTCACTTGAAATTCACTAATAAGATTATCGCAATAATACAAGTTTTCGTAGTTTTACCAACGTAGAATTACCTACATCATTATTCATGACCGCACGGTCAGATATGTCTTTGAGATATTTACATAATCATATTCGTCATTGAAAAATTCACAAGTCGATTATAATTCACTGGATGTCGCTTTAACCACTTACGAAAACTCGGCAAGCCGCTCAACGAACTACCAAGCGGCACATGAACAGAAACGTGATGCTGTCCGCGGGCCGAGAATGTCGACCCGACGGCCTAAATCTCGTGTTTCACGTGGATCGCGCCGCGTATTGTCCAAGAACTTATCACTAATTGCGATCTGCAGGAGTAAGCAAATCAATTACAGCTACCGCCAGGCGCATTACACCATAGTGCAGTGCCGTAGCTAGCGCTATTGGAGCCCCGGGGGTAACTTCGTTGTAAGTTTACCCATTGTTATCTTGAGCTAACGACTTACCCATTAAATGTGCGTTTTAAGGATTATATGCATGTCAAATGATTGTAAAGGTGTAAAGGTAAGTATTGCTGAAAGCCTTTACCAAAAAAAGATGAAGTGATTGAGATAATGCCCAATATTGATATTTATTACAATACTCTGTAACTTACAATCGTCCTTATAATTGATGTCTTCTGGTAGAAAACAGGAACGCCACCAATGTTATGGAGATCAGTTGTAATCACATAATGCATTTCTGGCACACGACGGGTGATGAAGGCAATAAATTGTATTGGAAAATACCTAAGGAAATCAATTTAAAGTGACAAACGTCCACGTGCATGGATTGAAACTCATCACCCATTTTACAAAGCTTTTCCTAGAATAACATGGCCACTGAAAGAATAGATACTCACACACTACATACTCTTGCACTTCAAATCATAGGTCTGTTCTGTAAATTTTTATGTAAATTTAGAAAAAATCCGTCTATTTAATTGTAATAAATATTGAATATACAAATCAAAATAAAGAAAATGATTCAAAACTCTGTGGTAATCAGAAGGAAAATTCCCCCGCCCGCTAGTGACAATGTGCGTAATGTGATGAGGCTCTGTAATCCTTATAAAACTACGGCTGGTTCATGAGGTTGAATTGTTCATATTCCTTATATACAAAAAGTATGGGGCTCCTCAGAGGGCACCGGTCCCCCAGCCTGCCCACAATGACCCGTCGGTGGCCGTGTTTTATGTGCTCCATGCATCGTGCACCGGCACACTCTACTCAGGTTCGATAGGATCAGTGTACAATCGATTCGTAATTGCTACTTTAACCCTGCTCACATATGGAATGGGAATGTACAAACTGGTCGGAAACACAATTAAAGCCTGCATCTAAGTATTATATAGATGAGGATGAAAAAGAATTTTCAACACAGCTCATTTAGGAATGATTTAAATTAAAAAAATAATATTTCTTGCTCATTTATGGCCCTTACTTAGGATCTTCATTAGTCTATAACCAAAAAATTCAAATTTGAAGGCATTCGTGTAGTGAGAATATGCTTTGTTGTGTATCCGTTTACTTTGAAAGCTTTTGATCGTTGTTTTCCAATAATTGTTATTTAGATAATTTTTAAACTTATGTCAAGTTAGAAGGACATGAGAATTTGAGAGTAGATGAGAGATAGTATTATTATATATCTCGAAACAGCCTAAATATCATGTATCAAAATAACAAATAGGAATATTTACAGTAATTTATTGTTTGCAAAACGTATTTCTTGGAGAATATTATCTCGTGTGTAATTTGATACTTAAGCATAGTTATCAGTTATCAGACTATAGTGCATAACGTTTGTTTTGAGCCTACATATTTTCAAAGAAATAAAATAGCACATAGTAAAATTTCTAGTAAAAAAAAAAAAACTTATCTTTATTCACTCTAAAAGTTGTGTATTATAGGTTCCTTGTGTAAAGTAGTTTCTCTTGTGTTCAATAGGTAACGTGTTAGTAGATTAGTTTTATATTTTAACCATAACTTAGATTCAATATTAAAACGTACTATCTACCTTTTAAAACTAATTCGGTAAAAAACAGGTTGCACTAACAAACAATATAGAACAAACAAAGGATATACGACGTATACATACAGCAAAAATAGTTCAATAGAAGAGTCCTTTGAGTCCATTTTGCCATGGGTAAATGACATTTAAGATTTATTTATAAGTATAATTTCCAGAGATCTCCAAAAATGAGTATTGAGAATTGCTTGGAGCTGTTAGCCAGTTACAGAAAGAGCATCTTCTGGCTGAATGTATTTGGACTTTTATCAAGGATTTCACCAACACTTCATTAAATTAAAACATGATATTAATTTTTAAATGTCAAAAAGATATTTTGCAAAATAGCTGTCCGAAAGAGTTAGCAGTTTGGCTCTATAATTTAATACGCCATTATTTTGATACGTCTTAAGGATGTGGTTTTTGCTGAGATTGTATGGTTTGTTTTTATCGCTTGCAGTGCATATAATCAGTACAGAAAGTCGATGACCACATCCGTACAAGAGTGGATCCTTGATCACTAACGAACCATCTCAGCAACTTGTTCCGCCATCCCTATTATCACAGCTCAGTTCCTGAAGAGCGATTCAAGGAAGCCGTTACTTTCTCCAGACGCTTGCTTGTGTACAAACTCAGCTCTTTGTGCCGGTAATTGATGTGGGCCCCTGTCCCCTGGGCAGAGATTGCGCAACTGCCCCGCCACGGGCAATGTCAGCGCTGGACAATAAGCTTTATTTACATACCGTTGTTTGGTTTCGCCCGAGATTTGCCACGTGGCGAACTTTCTTCTCTTAGGCTAGATAATTATCCCCGGCCCATTGTAGTGCCGAAATGTCGTGACGGCGAGGAGCTGCAAGCTACCCTCCCCATCCACGAAGGCTTTCACGTGCTACTGATCTGTAACCCAGCAGAATTATATGAATTAACCATAAATAATTTTAAAATTTTGAATAATACAATACATTGTTATTCTTTATCTATAGAAATCAATGATATGCGTTTTATTTGATTCATTATGTGAAAGCATTACGTATAACGCCATTTAAAAAATATTGATTTTAGATTGCGGATATGGTACCGGCAACTGGAATCACTTAGGGTCAGTAATGTTGTGACAGGATTATCAAATGTTATTTATTCGTTTTGTGTTCGTAAATTTTAGACTGACAAATACTCGATATTAATACTTATTGGCGGCAGAAGGTTACTTACTAAACTTACGAAACCATACTAGTATAACGACTTCAGTTTGAACTGTTTCACGAAGGTACGTGTTATTACTATTCAATCTCATCAATCATATGTTACACATTTAAAACTATTTTGATTATTCATCAACTGAACATTTTCAAATCTGAACAGAGAAACCAATAAAAAGACACTAAACAGCCATACATGACCACAAACGTGTTGTACAAAGCCATTGCAGTGGTAGACAGTTTCAAAATAAACATAAACGGGTCAATGGCGTGTGAACGCCCAAGAATTGAAGTGCGCAACTGAGAGCGGAGGCTATCGACGGAAGACCACTGGACCGACGGCCGTACATCCCTTATTTGTTCTACTGTCGAAATAACTGTGGGAATACGGAGCGTGGGAGACCTGACGTAAGGAGATGACGCTGGGAAGGGAACATCTCAGGTGGGAAATATGATGTGTACTTAATTGCTAGCATCACTTGTGTCCATTGGGCAACGCTTACGCCACATCCACCGCGGAAGATGATTAATTGACCCAGTTAAGAGGACGACTCTGTGCTCTCCAGGGCAGGTACCTCGCACTCGACCCTGCATACCTCGCTTGTCTTAGTGTCGCCCCGCTGGTTTTAGAGACCTTGGAGTCGAAGCCGACTGAAATATCTTACCGTAGGCCAGACCACATTCCCAGGTCCCTTTAAGGGAATGGGTTTGCTCTGATGGATTTTGGAGGTCGGTTTGCTTTGCATTGAATACTTAGTTTTTCCATTTAAAGCATTAATAAATAAAAAATATAAAAGAATCTTAAAAGTTTTTATTTAATAATAAGTTTCAACAAATTTGTATTCACAAAATCGAAGAATACATGCAAAACATAATAATTTCGTGCAGAAGATTCAGATAACTAATACATGCAGTTTTTGTAACACTCTCAATGCATCTTTCAGGTGCGTCCGGGTAGTATAATGGCATAAATTGGTAATTATAATAAGAAATTTAAATCTAGTATCAGTTCATTTCAGTTGGTTAGTTTAGATTTATTATTAATCATATAAAATATGGACATTACAAGTGTATGATAATGTATAAATTTATAAATAAATAAATAAAATAATAACAATATAAATATCAAAAAATAAACAACAAGATGTAATGTATTAGTTCCTTTGATACTTTTGACTAGTCACCTTATAATTAATAATTGTTTTATATTGCTAAAATAATAACCCACTACCTTTTGACAGTGAATTCGAAACAATACATTGTGTTATTGATTATAGCACTGTGAAAAAGCACATGTGATGTTTTATAGACGATTGTTGACGGCACTATCGAACTTGAAAACATGTTTACTGAAACGAAATAAATAAAACAAGCATGCAAATCAGTGAGCTGCGAGTGACCCAGTAAGCACGGGCTAGGCGCACTCGCAGGTTTACACGTGAGTGAAACCAATGGCTCAATAGCTGTTATGCTCAAATACGCTCTTGCACAATCCTGGATTCGAATCGACGACATTCAGCCACACTTCACTGAACTCTCGGTTTCGTGTTGCAAAACGATTTCTCTTTACAATAACCACATAATAACAATACGAATTAGTGAAGTGAATAAAGAGATATTAAGTTTATTAAAAGACTGTAGGCTATTTAAAGATATTGCTTACCTTAATTTAATATTACTTAACGTTTTAAATATTAGTTCAAGTTTCATTATATTTTCATATTAAAAAAGAAAGCTTTTTAATATCTACTCCAGTGAATATTCATTTATTAAGTCTCGTTTAATACTAACCCAATGTCACAGAAAGATATAGTTATAGGCAGTACACCAAACAATTAAGTTTACTCACTTAAATATTTTACAGAAAATAAAAAGCTCTGTTTATGTGATGATGTTAAATAATATTTAAACTGGTGTATAATAAACTTTGAATAAACGATGTTAATCAATTCAAAAATGCTTCTTATTAAATATGAACGTTTTAAATACCCACAGTTTTTATTAAATAAAATAGCATACAATTTAGTGGTACAGTAGATTTAAAATGACCCCAGTCAACAGGTTGATATTTACTACACAACAGCAATGACACAACAAAAGTGATATGCTTTAACGTAAACTTGCAGAGTAAGTACAGATAAATGTACACAGTCTGTGGCAATTAATGAGGCTGTGAAGGAAGTTCAGTGTGAGTCATTTACAGGGAGTTTGTAACGAGGGGAAGCCATGTAAACAGTGTCGTGTCTGGCATCATACAACGCGGTTAATGTATGTTACGGCATAGCCGCGCCGTGTGGCACGGGTACGGGGTTCCGCAGGGGTCGCACCTGGGTCTGCTCTTGTTCCTCTGTTCCGCCCTATATGGACTTGGTGGTCGTAGTTTATTTAAATGTGGTTATAGGTCAGTGGTCTAGTCGTTCTTTGTTGGTTCTGCTCTCCTGACTCGGGAAAAGTAGTGACTGCCTTCTGGTTGAGTTCAAGTCTATATTTTTCTTAGCGAAGGATGTCTTTTCTTATTTATATCGCCATATTACAATATTTTGTATTACTATTCCGACACAGAATACAAGCTACTTTTCGATTAAAAGTATCTTTTGTGAGCTGACACTAAGTAATACATTAAAGTAAGGATTTAGTACTTGTATTTTACGTAGTAGTAAAGTGAGCTTATTCTCTAAGTAATAAGAAAGTCGTGTTTACAAATATAAAACTGTAATGCTAAACACAATTTGTACAGATATTCAATCAAAAGTTGGTTTTTAAGCTTACGTTTTAACGCGCTTTGATATCAAAACATTACTCTATAATGTTATTAGTAATCAGATAACAAAGAAATCAGCAATTCTGGTTCTGACAACAATAATACGTGCCTTTTTCACGTACCTCAATTTACCATTGGTCAGAAAATGTATAAGTGACTGCTTCGTATTCCTTGAACGTTTGTACTTTACTCCGTTTGACCATTTTGGAAGCAGTGGTAATATTATATAATTTATGATTGCGATGGCAATCGAACATATTACAGTTACCTTACTGAGATTGGCAGATGGTCCTTTATCCGTAGTGTTGAGCTAACTCTTCTGAGGATATAAATAAGGTTCGTTTTGTTGAAATATTGAAAAGAAAGAATATACTAGAGCGAGTGATTTATCCTTGGCAGGTCAATATATTTTTAAACAAAGCTGGTAGCTTAAAGCCCCTAGGATCTAGAGGAAGAGCGGGCGTACTGAAGCGCACATCGAAGCGGGTGGCTTTCTGCCTCGAGCTCTTCTTGTGTTAAAAAATGAAGTGTTTTTGTCGCTAGTAAGTGCGGACCGTAGCGGCAGACTGACACGGCAGTGGCGTGACGCCCGAGGCCCCCGGTCCTGCATATTCAACGTCTCCTGCTGCTGTTGTGCTACTCTTCATGCATAACTATAACTTCTTGTTCGCCCGGGGACCCGCTCGCTCCGCCCAGGGGTCCTGGCCGCGGCCGTACCTCGCCAATTACTCCTGGCAACATACGATATGACACGTTGTTATTGCGTTTTACACTTAAAATGACACGCAATTTATACCCGTATCCAGTTTCTCGAGTTTCCGCGTCCGTTACCGTGGGCCCCGCTGAGGGCAATGTTGTGGCACGCTCTTCCCTGTCAGTCACACCTCTGGTAGGTCAACTACAGTACACAACTTATAAGTTTACAATTTATTTACCAACTCTAAATACTTTTCAATAATACAATAATAAATTCTTAATAATGTTTTACAACACAATACTCGCAACATGAGCTTTAAAGATATTACTATTTTCAAACAATTATAATTTTAATTAAGTGTTATTTTTAATTAAATCATTCACATCCACCACCATCTTCTTAAAAATCTTCTTAATCATCTTCATCCGTGTAAAATCACTCCATTATCCAGGTAGAAATTTAATAAAGAAATAAATTGAAGCATTTCGGGTCCTAATATACGGTTAGCTGTTCCCTGGGGAACTATAAAGATACTATCTGGAGCGAATGTACGCTGTAACGGTGTAGTCTGCCGGCAGAGAAGCTATAGCCGCTAGCGATTGGTCGGCTGTAGCGGCTAGCTGTGACCGCACGCACGGTGTTCGCGGCCGGGGGTCCGGCCTAATCATTCTCTTGTCACTCGCCTCTGACTTCGTGATTTTGGAAACCACTTTCTTGCCTCTCTTTCCACCGAATTAGCCCAGTCGAGGCCACTTCTGTCCGAAATACTATCAGTAATAATAACTGGCTGCTGTCTAAAGGTCCGGAAACATGTTCTGAATTGAGAGATATACTTCAGATATAACATTATATATTAGGCTATAAAAGGATCTATTTTGGCTATATAAGGGCGAATTTGATAAAAGTGTTTAAAGTAGGCCTACATATACATACCTATTAAATAATACACTTATTTGGAGAAATAATATTGACAAATAAAGACGGTGTTTTATTTACGGATGTGTGTAAAGAGGATTATAATATTCGAAATTTCAACCATAACCCGGCAGAATTTCTATCTTTTATTGAATTTCCTTCAACTTTGATAAAAGTAATATGAACACTGTGTCACATCGACAGTCTGGATTTAGTTAAGGTGTAAAACTAACACTTCTCGTTTGCACTGACTCAACACATCCCACCATAACTTCTCACACGTTTCGCACAATAGTATTTTTGCAACTTTCTTAAATTATTTGTTACAGTCCTTACCACATTTCGTCAAACTAATTTGGATCAAGAGTCACAGGAAACAAAACTAAATGTTAAAATATCATTAAAATAAACTATTTACTCTCTTATTGTCTTATAACTCGTAGGCCTTATTCAAGGAAATGTAATGATTTCGAATAATTTGCGAGATGTTCATATAGGTGATAAAATATTAAGACAAGCTATCTGAGATCATAGTTTTAAATATCTGAATAGACGTCTGTTGATGAACGAATGAGAATGTGTCCACCAGAGAACCTTATGTTCAGTTTAATGTGGCATTTTGTAGCTACAAGATTACAGGTTTACCAACAACCCACGTTATTTTTTCATACATTTTTTATACAAGTTTTATTGATGCTGTTAAATCCTAGTAGGATAAATAAAAATATATTTTGAATTTATATGGTGGTGAAATTAATTTTGAAAACAATTATTTAATTTATTTTTTACCTCTAATTGAAATATTTACCAATATGTAATTAACTAAAAACGTTATAAGCCAAATAAATGTATATATGAAAAAGCATACTTATATACGAATTTAAATTATTGTTAATGAGAAGGTAATATGGAATTAATTTCTAAATTGGATTTCCTGTGACTTAATTACTCCAGAATTACATCGTTTGGCCATTTTTATTCAAAAATTAAGGAGTATAAAACTTTAGAAATGAGATAACTCAACCGCAAAATAAGTAGAATCAACGAATCCGAGCCTCGTTATGTCGTTCCAAACAAATTATCCCGGGAAGGAAGGCTGAGCCGACCATAGTCGCTGGGACACGTATGTTCCAACGAGTGTTTGCCGCGACATCTGTTTCATTGTGCCATTGAATGGGCAGAATCTGGGTTGAGTTCGCTTCCATTCCGGGCACCCGGAAACTCCGAGACGGCCATCTGCAGGGCGCCACGCCGAGGCCGTGTCGCCGTGCCGCGGCCGCTAACGATCGGTAAGCCTCCCAATCAACGTGCCCGGCCCGGTCTGGTCCGAGCAGCTAATGAGAGATGAAGAAGCGCCGGCCTGCCTTGTACTGCAGGAGGACCTCGCGACACATAAATCTAACTGGTTATGGAATCTCGCAATTATAGCATCGGAGAGTAATTGTGATCTAGAATGCGCGCTCACTAAGGTTGATGTGTTAATTCGCAGAAAGGTCACAGGCGTCTGTCCTCTTACGCAAAGATGCGGACCGTGGAGCTAATGAGGGAATAACGTTTATACTCCCGCTCTGAATCCATCTGTCTGTTGACGTCTGCTTTTTGCCGACTGGTGAAAAACCGGGCTTTGCAACGACGGGGCCCGCATAGCTCTTGAGTCTTTATCTGCACATACTGACATGTTTTGGCCAATTTGATGCCACCGAAGTTGTTCCCTTGATTTTGAAGGTTACATTTTTTAATTAGGTTAAGTAGCGTTTGGCGACATTCATGCACGATACAATGTGTAGAATAGAAGTGAAGTGAACTGATTTACAACTAAACCCTCTCTTTATATAATAAAAGTGAATAGTCCACATTGTTCATAATCGAGAACAAAGTACAGTGCCAAATATAACAAAGTACAATATAAAAAAGCACGTTTTAGGTTAAGTGCTCAAGTTTAAGATGAACTGGTTCAAAAAACAACATTCTTTTTAGGGGTTAATGCGCTGAAATAATTTACATAGCTATGCCATGTAATAATTGTTTTATACGATTTTACACACAGAGTAGGTTAATACGGAAATTAGTTACTGATGTAATAAGTTTACAAACATAACCTCACAAAATAGCTACATACAAGCGCAATTGACAAGGCAAATTAAAACTTTCAATGTCTAAATGAACAGCCTCGGCTTCGCTAGAACATCAACTCGGAATGGTATAATTGGAATGGTATTTAGAAGTGGCACCCTGACAGTCGGTGTAGAAGCCGGTAATTGACATGAGCTGGAGTGATCTCACATCGCGTCTAGCCGATTATCGGCTCTGGAGAGATGGGATAAGTGAAATACCAGGCCGAGCTCGTGAAACCTATCGCTCTTTGAATTGATTACGATCTGGTGTGGTTGACCTTTGGCCGCCGATTGGGCATTGTGTTGTGGTAATGGACGTGGAGTTTTCGCGCGCAATCACATCAGAAGCCACACACCCACCTCCGTGGCATTATCAAACGAGCATCTAACGTTTCTACTTAACTGTCCTGTCGGCACTTCTCTCCTGATCTCCTCATCCTGACCACTACCCGGTTTCAATATAAATTTGTTTGGTATATTTCACAGTGGAGTATTTTTATACATAGTCACTGATTTTTACACTTCACAATTGCAATTTTGAATAATAAATATATAACTAATTAGAGTTCAATATGTGAAAATCGCAAAAACCTTAAATAAAACAGTGTCTAAATATTCCACGTATTCGGCTTTTCCCTTTCAAAATGTTCAATGTGGTTTTAATTCTCGTTTTTTAATCTTTTAGAGCCTCAAAACCCGGTTAAAAATGAAACTATTCCAATAAACGTTACTAAATAATCACAGCTATATACTTATTATATTATTTATCTGTGACTGTGATGTGTTTACATGACTGCTTTGTGTGAAAACTACAATAAAAGAGCCTTTTCTATAGTTTTTGGAATTGAAACAAACTGGAGCACACTTTTACAATTGGCTCAAAAATAGTTACGATAGTTCTTTCCAATCAAGCTAAAAAGATATAATGCTCGAATTCAATTTAATAGTAATAAATATACAAAACCTTGACAAAAAGAAAGAATGTTAGGGTACAACCCTTAAACATATTTTATCTTGATGATTTTTTGTAGAACCTGTTTGTATTTTTGGGTCATTATTCCTAAAAAGTCTGCAAGTCACGTGCACCTCTAATTCCTTCAATCATGTAGGAAGCATAGTTTTCCTATACCCACTAAGATTCCGCCACTCACTGCTACACCCACATTAGATCCCGGTCTCCATTTTCCACTCGCCTCACATTCATCAAGCAGTCAGTGATGATCTCTGCCACAATTTACATATGATTGATATATTCCCTTTGACTATCCGAGAACCACAATCAGCCTACTAGGCACTAGACACACCTGGAAGTTCGAAAAATACGAATGGAATAATCGTTTGTGTAAGGTTACCTAAGCGAACCTATCAAGCCTGGATGTTTATAACACTTCGGTATAAGGAAAGGTTAAATGTGAGCCAAATGCTTGGCAACGGCCGATCAATACACCCCCGTACCAACAATAAATTGCACAACGTATAGTTCATGGCTACTTCCACAGCCTGGAGGATCAGTTTCCTCGCGTTTCTTCAAGGCCACGAGGTGAACAAGAGTTGCTTCATCTACAGAAGATAATTAAAGGCCTACATTGATAATTGACAAAATAATCCTTCAATTTCCCAAACAGATGTTGTTATTCAGCTAAGTTAACATTGGACAGTCTATTCTGTTGAAAATCACTCTTCTATATTTGGTGGTTTTGGAATATTGCCAGCATTTTACTAATACAGTTTGTTATTTAAAGGATGTTGTTAATTGAACTGTTGATGGATAATTCTAAACCAAATTTAAACTACGATTGTGACTGTGGGTTTGGTATTATAAGCTATCGAGTCTGGTTTTAATGCGCTGTCTTTACCAAGCACTCTGAATGAAATATTCTACTTCGAAACGCGAGAGTGTGTTGTGTCAATGTCACGAACAAAACTAAGTTTCGCAATTTTGGCTCAAACATAATAATCAGTTTATTTTTGCAGAGAAGGGTAGGCCTTATCCTCTTAAAGGTCGATATTTGTAAACTACTGATGCCTAATTCAACTTTTGAAGCGTTGCAAGTGGCAGAAGAAAGATTACTGTTGCCTTCGAGTGAAGTAATGTGAAATATAGTGTTTGCAATGATGCCCCCAAGTCCCCTTATCAGCGGAACCTGTTCTGACAATTACACGTTTCTTTCAAACGCAGATCCAAGATAAGCAGTCCTGATTACAGGCAGCAGACAATGCCAGAAGTAGGTCATACAGAGATGTGGGCGGGTAGCCCCAGGGCCTCCTACTGCAGAACCCGGGACTGCCCTCCCCACATTTCGACACTACCCTGCTATATTCTGTGTAGATACGTATATAAACAATTTAGACATTCTGCCGTGTGATGAAATACGATTTGGGAACGTTACGATGATGTAATCTATGTTACTACAATAAATCAGATGTCTATTTACTATTAATTCAGTAAATTAAATTATTCAAACTGTTTTTATAAATCAGTTTTAATACATTTATTGATAAAATTATGTGTAAGACTTTATTTGAACTTATGAGTTCCCTCATAAGAACCTTTGGATCTTTTTAGTTGATTTACTACCACAATGTTAATTTGTTATATTTATTATGAAATTCAGATGTAGAATTTAGTTATTTTATTGATAGGTACTATCTCGAGGGATGGGTGTTTATTGGGTGTTCCCCATGGCTATAGGCATTACTACAAGCCATGGCCCTTTCAACTAGTAGTGTCCCTCGTGGAGATTTGTGTTACGGCCCCGAATTGTCAACTGTTTTGTATTTACTGCAAGCACTTTCTACATACGTATAATTCACCTACTACTAACTAAAACAAACGTCAGTATAATGTCAGCTGCAAACATATCCCCTTGAATAAACTAACTCCAACAGTCAAGAGGGATAACGGGGCAACAGGAGCGCTCTGTGAGTGTTCAGATAAAGATTATACCTTATTTTATGTTGTCAAAACACATTAGGCTATTATATAGTCATGGACGACTATTTAATATGCGTCATAAGTATGTAGAAAGTGTTTTGAGTAAATAAAAAAATAGCTAGGAAAATGTGAAGACTTAATACAAAAGGTCCCAATCTGTGTATATATTGATGATTATTCAATATATTAATGAAAAGGGAACAAAGCGGTACCTTTTGATGGTAAAATATGTTGTGCTTTCGGAGACGAAAATAATGTGCGTAAATAAGTGCAATTTGGCTTAAGAGCTACAAATATAACTATTTCAATCAAAGTGTCAGTATTATACTCAATAATATTTAAATTATGTTTTCTAATGCAGACTGTTGTTGCAGGCGGCTGGCGTAAGGGATGAGTGTGGTGGGTTCCGCCGCGGCCTGGTACTGCTACTACCCCCGACTGCCGCAGCCCACTATGCGAGAGAAGGACTCGAGTCCCCGCAAGATGGTGTTGCCGACCAGTGGCCACAGTTCCCCTAAGCAAGCCGCCGTCTATCCTCTGTCGATCAGGGTGCCCGACCAGGATGACCAGCCTGCTGACGAGATGCCGTTCGATCTTTCGAGAAATACCAGGTCCTCTGGACCCCACATGTCGCCAGCTGGGAGACCTCCACCGGGCCCTGCAGGAGACAGAGATGACGATCAACCGCTGGACCTTCGAGTCGAGCACAAGAAGTTGACACTCAGAAGAGACTTGGAAGATGAAAATCAAAATTTGATTCTGCGAACACCTTCACCGATGGAGAACGGACCGTCTTCACCGGTCAGAAAAGAAACCGAGCACCACCACCAAATCCAAGATAGAAATCCTAGTCCAGAGGTACATAGTCCCAGAACGTTAAACTCCTATCCGGTTTTATTTCCTCCACAACCGATCCACCCGATGATGTTGGAGATGTACCGAGGAGCGGTGGATAAGGTTCCCAGGTTACCCATACCCTACTCGACTTCTAGTCCACCGGGCTACCATCCCAGTCGGCCTTACCTGTTCCCCAACACATCGCTGATAAACGGCCACCCGACACCCCCACCGAGCTCGCCCCACTTCGACGTGTTGCGGACTCAGCACCCGGCGCTGCAGAACTCCTCCCCCAAACCGTACCAGGACGTGGCGGGAGGAGTAGGAGGAAAGCTCAACAAGGATCGATACGCCTGCAAGTTCTGCGGCAAAGTGTTCCCTCGCTCAGCTAATCTGACGAGGCACCTCAGAACACACACGGGCGAGCAGCCGTACAAATGCAAGTATTGCGAACGCTCCTTCAGTATCTCCTCTAACCTCCAACGCCATGTTAGGAATATCCACAACAAGGAGAAGCCGTTCAAGTGCCCTCTGTGTGACCGCTGTTTCGGCCAGCAGACAAACCTAGATCGTCACCTGAAGAAACACGACGCGGACGGACCGACGATCATGGACGACCGGTACGGAGGGGGGAGAAGTCCCTCCATCATGCACCCGAACTGTAGACCACACAGGATGACCAGTGAAGACGGAGGTTGTAATGACGAGATACGATCCTTCGTGCGGAAAGTGGGTGCGAGTGCGGACGATAACATGGCGATGATTCACAGAACGATCGTTCCTCCGCTGACTTACGGTTTCGCCCACTTTCAGGACGTGGAAGTGCGGAAACAGAGAGACAGTTTAAGTAGCAGTGATAAAGACAACTTTTCGTCGCGTTCCTCGACCTCCAGTATGGGCTCGTTCCTGCCGGCGACGTCTCCGTCCAAGGAAGGACCCGCGTCTCCGGGAGAGAGACCCGGCAGCCCGCGAGAAGACTCGGACCGCGTGGAGGCCGGCGGTGCGAACAACACCTGAGGTCCTGGACAGATCACTTTCACGCGAACGAGAGCAACGCCGCGGGCCCGGCGAAAGTGAGGTGCGGCCACTGACGCCCGCGAGTGCGCGACATGTCGCGGCGCGACAGGAATGTTCAGTGCTAGTCAATCGGGATACGAGTCGTATCGTACTAGAAGGATCGCTATTTATTGGACATGTTTTAAGACGTGCATCCATTAGACTAGAGAGACTCAAACTTTGTACCATTTTATCAATCTCTACTTAAGTTACCACAGAGTTTACTTCTTCTTCTGTCACTACTTAAATTATAATACTTGTTAGAGCATACAAAGCGCTCAATCGTATGTGTCCAATGTGTTCAACACTTAGTGTAAGCCTTCGCTCTTTCATTGTATTCCATCGAGTGTAATATTCAAATTACATTTGCATACTCCAAGTAGAGATTTTATAGCTAATAAATATTGCCTGTATAATATACAACACTAAGCGCGTCGGCCGTTCTTGATGTCGATGACTACCTAGTAGATCTTTATGTTAGATATAAAATATTTTAGGGTTTGTAGATTTTATTGTCACCGCTCAATTTTAACTTTACGAAGAATATTAATTTCAAAACATTAGGTTTCCAGCAGTTCTTGTTTGTTTTTAAACGAGACCCATCCAAATCTGTATATTGCGTCACCTGATGTATTACCTTTTGTTACTCTTCATTATAAACAATACTTGCTATCTTTTGTGATAATAAGCGTGTGGATTGAGAAATAACCCATTGCATTACAATTTATTGCGGGATAACAATACTCAATTTTGAAACACAAGAAAGGAACAGCTCACATTTTTTCAAGCCAAGCTACAATACATATTTATAAAGTACGGTTTGGAGACAAGCCATATTATATGTTGAACGAATCTTTCTTCAAACTGAGTACATATTTGTAATTAGTAACTGAGTCGCGATCCTAGAATCTCAGTTATTCTAATCTGTTCTGTGCAAAACAGTAAAATGTTCTTGATATTAAAAAATAAACACTTTTTAATTCTGCTTGCTCGGTCTGTAAAAATAAACCATATTAAGGTTGACATTAAATTGATAGATCAATTCGAAACGGAGTGAAATCGGCCGGTATGTTGACGTGGCCACCCACCGGTGTTAGCGAAAGCAGCCGTCAAGTTAATGTATAACTGGGTCCAAAATCGACAAATCAAATGTGGCATCGGGGAAAGCGGACACATCCGAGCAGCAACTTAATTAGAGAGAAACATGGTTCTGCAAGACTTATCAATCGAGCGGTCTTCTTGTAATTGGAGAAACATTCTGTGAGCGGGCACACTAGATGGAAGCTAACTGGATTTCTTTCGCTAATCTATATCTCTCCTCCTTTCCTGATTTCTCTTATTCGCTTCGCTACAGATATTTCATTTTTTTATTTTGCTATATATGTTGCAATTTTTCTTTACCTTGTTTTTAACTGTACTTCGTTTCACATATTAAATCTTTTTTATTCTGGTTTATCTTTCAAATTCACTTCTTCACGTATCTAAACAACCCGCAAAATACCAATTTTTTAGGTAGCAGACTTATTTTAGACTAACAATAAGTATTTTCTCTATAACAATATTTCATTCTTTATTGTAATCAGATGTAGATGTAAAATGCTTCTTAAAAAACAAGCAACGTTCATTTTTACCAAACTAACCTATCTTAAACTAACTTAATTAATCCATACAAAATTTACATGGCTTTCCATATTTATCTGGCAGGATCATCACATTCATTTTGGTAAATGATTGGTGGTGACTAACAACCAACTAAAATGTATGTATCTACAATAATTATAAATAGAAACGATCAAATTTCATGCTCATAATGATCGTCACCATTCCATAATAAAACGTTAAATGTTTAATCATTCAGAAAGAATTTTGCGTAAGGGTTTTCAAATACTTATTCATGGAAGTAAAGCTAAATTTAATGCGATTTCAACTTACATTTCTAAAATAATATACTTGCTGTTACAGTTTTAAAATTTAGTATATATTGTTTCAAAATGTATGTAATACAGATAAAGTTAAATCTAATGGTTCATGTATTGTGCTCAATAATGCTTTTCATATTATTTCACCTTCCTTAGATTCTTGTAACAGGTAAACGAACATATCCTCAAAACATTTATGTATCACTAATTTTTATTCTACTGAATCACTTTGTAAACACATAAATTTCATACTATATTCAATTCTATTTTTGATCAATACTATTGTATTTATGTAGAAAGGAACACGTTGTTTATCTTTTACCTTTAGATAAAATTTACAATACTATAAATGCTTAAATAATATTTAAATATTTATTTGTCTTCTTATACCAATATTGTCAATATACATAAATAAAAGAGGTTCCTAGTTACGAAATGACACAGAAAGTTAGTAAACAAGAAATTAATAAAATGTATGCTTAATCCATTGTGCTTTAAATGTTCCTACGTGTCAGAATTTGAAATACAGTTCAAAAAGGTTGTTGCATAGGTGACGATAAGACAAGATTACTATATATGTGGTAGTTTAGTAAAGAACATATATTTGTTTTGTAATTGTTTATTGGAATGATAGCTTTATAGCACTGTGATATAATCTTGGTGTTTTGTTTATCCATAGTGATAAAGGGAACAAATTGAAAGTTATTGTGGTTTGTTGTTAAGAGTTGATAGTTATTTAAGTCAAGCTTTTGGAAGAGAGTATAATATTTGATGCGTTGGTATGTCCTAAGCGTACTTTTTTGTTCATTCAAAATCTTAATTGATAGCAGTGTTGAAATTCCCTAACTTTTCATTATCGAATCGCTGTTAGAGCAGACCACACGAAAATAGTCCAGTGGTTTGCCATTTTTACGAGTATGAACAATTAATGATTCATCTTACTATCAGTTGCAAACGTATACAAACGTCATCAGATGTTGTTGGAAACAAATATTTGTACATATAATTTCTTTCGCCTGTTTTGCAGATAAAATGTAAAACATACTGACAATATGTAACCATAGCAAGGCATAACGAGAACAGCGGTGGTTACCATATATGGCAAACTTCCACAAATTTCTTTTGACTATTTTCGTAAGGCCTGCTATAATAGATTTTTTGAAGGGATTGTGCTAAAAGAATATTTTGTACGTTGTCTTTATTTATTATTTTTAACTTTCACTTGAGTACTATTTTATTGTCTCAATATATTGTAGCCTTAATACTATACAGTATTTTATTTAAATGAAAAGTTGAAGTAAGAATTTACATTACTTGTTGTATATGTTGTATAAAAACATGAGTAATTTACCAGTTTGAAATGTTAGAAGAATGAAAAATATTTTTTTCAAGCTGATGGTCAAAAAAATTAAAATTATGTATATTTAAAAATAAAATGTCAACATAACTTTGATATCACGATACACTTTGATAAATTAAGGGGACACTTCATTCTATTCCATTCTTGAACATTTTAAGATAGATCTCAACGTGCGTCATAAATTCGTCTATGCTATAAAATGCTTCTGAAATAGGTGCTGCTTTTAGACGAGTCTTAAATGCCTCTGGATATCGCAAATTTTTAAATGTAATTTGACAATGTGTAAAAGAACTGAAGTTCTACGAAGTCAAATGTTATAAATCTACGGTTCTGTGTTTTCAATTTCGGTAGGTATCTCTTCTGTTTATTTTCATAAAAATGTATGTTCCTTCCTCATATGGGATTCCACTTTGATTTGTAAATAATAGACTCCTCTAAAATATAGAGGCAGGGCAATGTTAACCGTTTGAAATTTCTGAATGTTGGTCTGTACGACTATCCATTGTAGTTCTGGAATAGTTCTGAAGGCTATCTTTTGAAGAATAAAAATTTAGGAGAAATGTGTGTTTGGGCAACCCCTCTTCACCCTCCCATAAAACTTATCAATCCGCAGTCAAGGTGCATTTCAAGGAAAATTGTTGATTGTCTACTTCTTCGATCTCAGCATTGTCCAACATGAATTAAATATGCTGTCGCAGAAAAAAGTCAATAAAAGTTGATTTTCGTGGATTTCCTTGGAGTTTGGGTTCTTTGGAAGCCGAATTTTTTTAGTTTAGCTTGATAAATGTCACCGTTTCAATTTATGTTTTTGATTTTGTGTTATAAATCACATGATCAAACACAGTAATGTTGTGTCGTCTGCATATTGGACTAATTGCTCGTGATATAGCAATGAGCCAACATATATAATGTGCAATAGGAAAGGAGCTATTAAGATAATTAATTGCATTCTTCAACTTGATTTTTAACACTGTATTATTACTTGTGACAGCGTTCTGAATTCCGTGCACTCGTTGACTAAGAAGCAGTAGAAGTAACCTATTTATACGTATAATCAGGTTGGAAAAATGTGTCCAGTACCGTTGAACATATACTGAGAAATCATTATAGTACTTGTAGTATTCTAGCACATTACGTATTTCTTGGTCTATAGGAGTTTCTTTCAAAGTAGGTATCCTTTCAGGTCGTTTTCATTACTTCAGAACAGAATGAACTGTACTTACGTCACTACTCCTAAACTCATTTCCCCAGTTTCGTCCTAAGAATTTGGTCACTATTCCTTTAGTTACTTCTCCGTCCCACTTTTCTACGTTATGTGCTGATTACTAGACTCAGCTCTTATAGTAACTACTTCAGGACAAAAACGCGTCTTTATGTCATATCTTAGAATCATGTATATAAAACATTTAATGGGAGTTTTTAAACACCTATTTGAGCTATTGAAATTATTTGCCTGGATGGTAAATTGTTTATAATACCAACCTTAATTACAAGAACCATGCAAATGATTTATAATTATATTCCATGACAGAAACCTAAAGTCACTCAAGTGAAAGCATGCAGTCATGTAAGATACCGAATAGCTAGATAGGAATAAGTGATTTGATTGTGTTTTGTAAGAAATTTAGTACAATTGAAAATGAAAATCATAAAATGTTACCATAATCGTTAGGGGAGGGTGCTTACAGCCCTAGTCAGGATACCACGCCGATGTATATAAGAGGGCTATGTTGTTCTGTACAAACACCTAGATATTTATTGAGATAAGAGTTAATATATTGAAAAGTGTGTAAAGAGTCTAAGTAGACTGTATTTGTAGGTTTTTACTTTATAATATATTTGTACTGCCGGACAATTTTTAAAATGTTCTTTTATAAGAATTTGTATACAATATAAATTTCTTATGAGATAAGAAGAATAAATATATTTAATATGTTTCTCGTTTGTTTTATTTGCCTTTATATTCTAATAGCAGTTACCCATTGAATTACAAGCTATTTCCATGAAACAACTTGATTTTTCACCAGGATTCCATGATATATAATTAAATAGTTCCAACGAATCCAGTAACAACTGAACTATTCTACGCCAGAATGGAGGAATCCTGAAGTTGAAGTACTTAGCTTTTCAGTTAACGCACTTTTGATGTAATAAGTGATGAATCTCAATTTAATTTTGAAAAGGAAGTACACATATTTTGGGTTCATATCTTTTAGTGTTTATTGTTAAGAGTTTTAGATGTTACGATAAACTGAGAATAGCTATTATTTTAAGCTTTGCGCGCGTGTTAACAATTCTGCTTCGAAAGAATTACATTACGAAGCCTTGGTTGAGTTTACTTTGTGTATGAAAAAAAAACAACTAAGGTAGGTTTTATAATGGTCTTTAAATCGGTAACAAATTTTATATTTCACTACTAATTAAGCATTACATACTTGTTCAAATGTACAGTTAAAACATACTTTTTACCGAAACTTTGTATTATATGATTGAAGTTTTATTATATGTGTAAGCTCTGTGCTCAAAATTGATTATAGAAACATCAGCAGTTAAAATAAGAACTGCTGTTACTTTGAAGCTAACTATATTCTTTCAAGATGAAATAAAAAAAAGTAAACCGGAATTTAAATTACTTGAACATTCTTTGGTTATTTTTGACGATGGAGGGATTGTGAAGGAAACAGGATTTTTCCGGATATTTGCAAACCAAAAACACCTAAAAAATCTTGTTTCACTGAATAATTGAACATATGATTGTGTCATATTAAAATGTTTATATAACACATTTGATTAAATTTTAATAGGCTTGTTCAATTAGTAGCATGTGTTTTTTACAATTCATTTCTTATGGGAATTTTCTCAATTTCAGAGACCCATGGGACGTAGCTCTGAGAGATTATTGAAATAATAATATGCCTGTATTTTAACCAAAGGCCATAACATTGTTCAAGTAACATTTTGGCAGAATCGGTTCAGTAGTTTTTACGTGATCGAGTAAAAAAAAAAAAAAAAAAAAAAAAAAACACACACACACAGATATATATATAGCCTACCTATAGTATATTATATAGAGGGATCAGTGTATGGTAAAATAAATGTGACTATGAAAGCCATTAATTATGTTTGATACAATACAATTTATTTTCCGATAGCTTACAACAATTACATTCAGTTTGAACACACATAATATTTTTATTTACATTCAATGCAAGTAAAAGCTCGGGTTCCAGGTTGGACTCCTGCACAAAGTTCGTGGCTCCATGAAAGGCATTTTGTGCATTGAATCATGTCTTCAATTTTGTTTTCCTCACAAATCGAGCAGAACCATTCATCAACACACATCTCTACAACAATGTCAGCTTGTTTTGAGGTTGACGCCGCATTTAGAAGAACAGGCTTGGTAGGATTTTCACATTTCTTTTTTGCAAAGTTTCTCTTGACAGCTTCTTTGTTCTTTTTGTAGATAAGTTTACCTTCTAATTTTATGTTTGGGGCACTTACACGTTTCTTGGACGATTTCGCTTTAACTTTCCCCAATTTTATTTTCAATTCTTTTACGTGTTCTTGTGCTAACTGTAGCTGTTTAGCTAATTCTAGCTCTTTTTTGTAGGGACTATGCGTCAAAACCACTGCCTTTTGTGCTGTTCCCTTCTTGGATTCTGGATGAGGTTTCGGTATCGGGGAGATTGAATCAATCGATATTTTAAGTCTTGGACTTGCTTCAGTGGGTTTTTTAGTAGTGGGTGTGTTAGTCGTAGCTAGACTCTCCTGAGGACTGGGTAGTTCAGGCCAGAGTATTTCGTTATCTACATTAGCTTCTGTTATAATTGGTTCCTCATTTGTCTCATTTGGCTCTTAATTTTCAACATCTTCATCAGTTTCATTGGCTTTATGCTCATTTAAATTATCAGCTACATAAAAGTCATGATCTTTGAAGACCAGGCGATCAACAGGCCACACTCCACTGGTTCGGTAACCATTAACTGCATTTTTAATACTTGCTGCTCTCCCGTAAGCTTCAGCAATCAAACCAGCTACTTATAGCTGAGTAACACATAATCCAGGGTTAGAACGAAGCCACTTTTCAACTGATTGAGTGTAGTAACCTTTGAAGGGCTTAAAAAATGATCTATCTAAAGGCTGCATGCGATGTGTTGTATGCCCAGGCAATTGTATCATTATTACACCGTGCTCTCTAGCAAGTAAAAGTGCGTCAAGATTCTTGGAGTGCGTTGTATGACCATCCAGTACCAGAAGAACATTTTTTTCTACTGTTGGGTTTACAGAATCAATAAAATGCTTGAGCCATTTTACAAAGAGATCACTTGTCATGTAGCCAGATTCTAATATCTCGACCGGACTTCCAGGTGGAGCACCAACCCTCAAATCATTGTTCATTCGCATGCGCTTGAATATAAGCATGGGTGGAACGTAAATTCCTGAAGCACTCGCGCAGCAAACAACTGTCGTGTTGACTCCACGTTCTCCACTGGACACTGAGCCAACTTGCCTTTTACCTTTTTGTGCGAGAACCTTTTGGCATTTGTTCTGCACAGTGCTTACACCTGTTTCGTCAACGTTGAATATGCGAGTTGCATCAATCTTATTCTCATCAACAACTTTTTCCAAAAGATCAAAAAATCCGTGAAAATTCTTTTTGTTAAATCCTTTGACGCGCATCATCGATGTTGCTTGAGGTTCTCTCAGTGAGATTATGTCTTTATGGCGAGCTTTAAAAGCATAAAACCACTTCTTTCCTGCCATTTGGGTTTCTTTGTTAAAATTGTGTGATATTTGATTCTTCTCGACGATTTGATATGCAAGCCGTAGAACATCATTGATCGTAAGGCCAAACATTAGTGTCTCTAATTTCAGAATGTGGTCAACTAGCTCCTTCTCGACTGTTGGTGGTAACACACTGCCTCGGCCAAATGACTTCGTTTCTTCATTTGCCTTGACATTAGTCCCCTTCAGGTGGTGGAGTAAAGTGAGCTTAGGGACTCCATATTGCCTGCAGCATTCATTTAATCCCATGTCCCCGTTACGGAAGGCTTGAAGAGCCCGGCTCATGTCATCTACACTCCAAGTCCCATATTTCCCTTTGGGCATCTAAAACACACAATAACGGTGTGTTAGTTATTTATTTATTTAATTTGGACATTAAGCATAGTGCGTAGCGGCTAATAAACCCAGTGGCATCCAAAATTGTACCGGTACAATCTAGGCAACTCGGTGTGGTACAATAAGGGCAACTTGCACTGTAAGTAAATAAACCACGATTCCTAACCTAAAAATGAACCGGTGAAGGAAAACAACTTAGTTTTATCCACCTAAATATATGCTGTTCTTAGGTTTATGTCTGAAAATGGTTTGCACATACCTTTACAGATGCTGTAGCCTTACGTATGGAACTGGAAAACTACACTAAAACACAATGAAATACAAAAAATTCGATGAAACAAAAGCTACAAACGTTAACGTTTTACAACTTCAGTTCTCCACTGACTAGTTCCACTAAACGGCGTAAGAGCGCTCTGGATTCCTTGTAAAGCATAAAAACAGCGGTGGTACAATATTGGCGCCGGTACAATTTCGGCTACTGTCCCATATATATATATATATATATATATATATATATATATATATATATATATATATATATATATATATATATATAGAGAGAGAGAGAGAGAGAGAGAGAGAGAGAGAGAGAGAGAGAGAGAGAGAGAGAGAGAGAGAAAGCGAGAGAGATTTTGAACAGTTTTGTAGTTATGAAACATTAAAACCTAAATTTGGTATACCACAAAGATGTATAAACTTTACAGAAACAATATAAAAAATCAAAAGTATATGAGGAAAATACATGAGAATTCTCAACAAACATTTTAAATTTCAAACATTACAACAAGACGTTGGTTCTGGAGCTACTAATTCTGAATGAAGATTTGTGTTTGTTTTTTCGTTTCAAACTAGACAATTCGTTAAAACTATGTCTGTCAAATTCGAAGTTGAATCACCTCTTTTAATTCATTTGGAAAGGATACAAATTAAATAAGTATTATTCTGGAATTCAGATTTTATCAATTGTACATTTTTGGAACATGAAACATTCCATTTCAAGGGAAAAATATTATAACAGGATAAAATTTCCTCAATTTTCCAAATAAATTGGCATGTATTTGCCTTGTCTATGATTGCTTCTTTTTTACTCAAATTTTTATTATACACAGATTACTATTGAGTGAAAATATAATTAACATTTCTAATTCCTCCAATTATTTGATATATGTGCAAAAAAACTAGTATGTTGTATGATTATTTCAGTTACGGATAAAATCTTGTTTAATTACGCTACATATTTTTGTATAACTTAATATTACACCAATTTAATATGGTTATTTAATACAAATAATACAATAATTATACGTGTTTGCTTATTTACGAACAAAAATGTCTTATAATTAATCAGGTAACATACGTTTATGGATTAAATTATTATTTAATCAAATGCAAAATATGAATGCAATATACATTTATATTATCTAATATTTGTACATCAATATGAGGTTTAAAATTGCAAAAAGTTATAGAATATTTCGTACTGGGATGGATAAAATCATATTTTATATTTCTAACGAGGTATTTTTTTTACTGTGTTTGGTATCTTAAAGGTTAAAAATATGTCTAAGATTGCATGCAAAGTTATTATAAAGACAAAAATCCTCTATAAACAGAAAAAGGACATTTATAAATATGAATTTTTCAGGTAATAAAATTTGGAAAATTATAGAAGTTGTCCTCTGTTTTAATACAATTTTAATTTGTATTCATGTTAACTTTATAGCAAGAAAATTCGTCGCAACAGAGTACGTAAAAACAAATACATAACAATGTTAGTTATGATTGTAAAGTAAAATCAACCAATATTACTTTGGTATGATGTTCTAATTATTTTAATAATTATAATTAATGAGTTTCACTAATAGCCTTGTCTCCAACAAATTTTTTATTAACCTCTCGTTTTATAAAAGCAAAATTCTAAAAAGTCTAGCATTTTTACAAGATGGTTTTAATATTTTATCTAGTAGACTTTTCTTAAAGAGATTTAACAAAATTTATGTTAATAAAATTAATGACTAATATATTAATTGGACGGATAATAATAAATTAGAATACAGTATATTGGTTTTATTACAAGGAGATTAAACTCCTGAAAAATCAATTTGATGTTAAGTCAGTTTATTATAATAATTAATAATGTCGAGTTATTTTATATATTCAAGCAAAACATTCTGCGTCATTTTGGGGAATATAAGGATTTGTAAATGACGTTGACAATACTAAAACTCCACCATGGAAGAGCATTAGCAAAAACTGTCACTCAAACAATTTATTACTATCAGTTTATCTATCTGTCTGTTTACACGATATAGAAACTTTAGAGCTAAAGAACAAACCCGGTTATAGAAACTTTATACTTGAAATGTTGTATCAAGCTTCGTTCGACATATCTATCTATGAATAAAAATGAATATAGTCAACTTTGAGTCCGATGATTGTGAATGTCTCTCCATTGAATTTGACTGAGCGTTAGCTTATCAGTATAGCTACTAGGAAATGAAACTCTTCCATTACTAAGGAGTAAAAATAAATATAAATAATAAAAATATGTTATATTTATTTATGCTGTATGAACAACTATACTGCGTAACATACAGTGAATGTGATACGACGTGTACAATGCAAAATAATGAAAGAACCATTAGATTGATCGAAGTAATACGACACGATATCTAGCTGCAGATTTTTAGTTTTTAGATAAAAATATTTCTGGTATTTAAAAATAACAATAATTGTTTACCTCATTTCGTAGCTTTCAACAGTACAACCCAATTCTAAAAGTAGAAAAAGAATAAAAACTATGTGCATTTTCTCCTGACTATAAGCCATATTGATTTTTGAAAATAAACTTATTTCTCTATCTATACCGTGATAAAATAACGTGAAAGATTAGAGGAGGACCAAATATCGGTCTTCCCAATTTGTAGCCAATCCAGTCGTAGAAGTCCAAGACTCCTCAGTGCCATTAGACCCAGAACACTCCCATAGGCTCGTTCATCATCGCATCAGACGGCAGATAAATTGGAAATCATCGATGTCTTCATGAATTACGTCAAAAATAATTTATACAGTTTGCTTAAGGGATAGTTTTAAAACATTGCCAAAACCACCGGCTATCTCTTTCATAATGGCAGATTTATAACCCCAACTTTGCAGATTAAAACTACCCGACACGCATTAAATCAAATTCGCATTTAAATTAACGAATTTGAGGGGTTAAACTTGTAGCCGTGTATACAAGGTAATACATTTTCTATTTATTCTCAGTTTAAAATCGATCAATTTAGCAGTATTATAAACTATATATTTCACTATCGTGAAATTTTAAACTAATAAACATAGTACTGCAACGTGGCCGGTTATAAGCAATTTGTTTGGATTTCATTCAATAAGAAATGCTAATTTTGTTCAAATCTTACTATTAGAGAATATTATACAAATAGCTAAAGTAACGCATAAAAAAGGTCTACAATAAAAATAATTTTCAGCAGGAAATTTTAATAAGTCATGAACATAGGAATTACAATAGCATTTTTATATAAATGGAAATAGAACAAATACAATATACAAAACTCTTACTCATTTTTTCCGAGGAGCGCTTGAATGTCCTAAAATTCAAAAAACTTTATATCTATCGGACAAATAGCTTTTAAGCCACCTCCAAGAGTTCTCTTGTATTCCAATATATTTTATTGGCTGTAGCAGTAATTTTACATAAAAAGTATCAAAAGCCTTAGCTAATGATTCTCGTATAAAAATCAATAATGAATTTTTATTTCAGCTATTCGTTTCATGAAAAATTGTTTTATACGACAGTATTTTTAATGTTTTCTAACGCGCGTCTCCAGTAATTTAGATAAAACTCTAGTTAACGTAATTGGCCTGTAGCTAACACGTTGGTGTTTTGAAAATACCCTTATAGATTGGAATTAATTTTATCACTTTAAAAGATGGTGGAAGAATTTCCTGTGACATACAAAACAATGTATATAAGTAGAATTTTTATGATTTGAAGAAACCTTTTAATAAAAGTAGCCGAGCTAACTATTGTAGTTGTATCATATGTCTTTATACTTATTTTCTCATCCAGCAAACGCTCAATATCAAAAGAAAGCTATTTTGATTCATGTTTATAATTTCAGCAATATATTTCCACAAAAGCTTTTCGACTGATTTATTTTATTCCTAAAATACAATTCTTTAGTCGATTTAATAGTTTTATTTGATACATTAACTTAATGCAGACAGATTTACATCCTCGATCTCTAAAATCGGTGACCCATTCCAGTCGGAGACAATACGTCCAGCAATATCAACGTCAATATATGTGTTTCAACAAAAGGTGGTTGTTTTATTTTACTTTTAACCAAACTGTGTTGACCTTACTGAACTACAATAATAAAGATTAGCACAACATAACTTAGGGTACAGGATTTTTACACATAACATTTGATATATTAAACTTCAGATGCCGAAACATCAGTAAATACCTAGAGCGAAAACAATTATCTGACATTTCCTCTTTCCTATTTCCCCCTCCACCAAAAATCTTCGTATGGTGGCGTTTCTCTATTCAAAAATACTAAAGAGAATCTTCAAAAACATTTTATTTCTAATTTTATAATGTTAATGGGGGAATGTAAGAAGATGAACATTTGATACACTCATGTTAATCTCACTATAGTTTAATTAGTTAGTGATTAATTGTATGAGCTTTGGTCGCGAATTTGAATTAATTTATTGTGATCTACTACTATCAATTAACCGTTGGACTTTCTAAACTCCCAACTAGATATATATGTTCATTCGTTTCTTACCTTTTACTGTGGTTTGGTTTCAGCCCCCAACATCATCTTTAGATAAGATTAGAAAAACAAACAACCCTCCTCGTGCCAGTGGGTGAAAGATATAGATTTCATGTCAGGCTGTCATCTCGAAATATAAAACTGGAGATCCTTTATTAGTGCTGAACGTTAATTTCTACAACGGTGAGGTATGATGACTCTTTAACGGCATGCTAATATCCTCGTAACTATCATATTTAAAGCTTTTATGATACGCATAGATTTAAACATAGAAATTTAGTTCTAAAACGTGGATTTCTTTTCGTAGATACTAGTTACTAAAATGTTTGTAAACCTTTTGACTCGTAAAGATTTTATGTTACCATATACCTACGTTTTCCCTCGTGTTTCCGTGAAACTGCTGTATACCGAATGTTGAATTTAGCTCCAATTCACCTTCCTTTTATTGCGCGTCTGGAATATGACGCTGTCACTGACTTCACAACCATTCCTGTAATAGAACAGTACAGCTATGTTACGTACTGTATAGTGTTACTTAGTACAGGACCTAGTTTAAAACCTTATTAAATATTTACAAAATTACCTGAGAAAAGATTACTTACAACCATATAACCAAATAGCAGAGATAAAAATGTAGCTTAAATAAAAAGGCCACAATATTCAAACTATTCATTAGTTGAGACTGGTTAACTAACTTAAACAAGCCATGTGAAATTACTTTTCTATACAAAGTGTAGTTTGAACCCGATAAAAATTACGGCAGATATCGTGTTCATAAGCCTGAAACACAATCAGTTTAACATACCATTTTAGATTTTTGTTTATTTTAATAATTATAGTGAGTTCTGAGATAGAGAAACAACAATTTTAAGTTTTCTTCTCAGACCATTTGTAAAATTGTATGTTACGTTTTGAATAAATAAAAAAAACAGACATTTCTGAAATTGTTTCAGCACTTATTATGAATATACAAAAATATAGCAAAATCTTAAAGTTTTAGGTAAAATATTCATCTAAAGTGTGTTGATTTGACATGGAATGGCTCGTATAAACCTCTAAACACACACACACACACACACACACACACACACACACACACACACACACACACACACACACACACACACACACACACACACACATATATATATATATATATATATATATATATATATATATATGTATATATATATAAAGCCCAAATATCCGCATGATAAAACATCTGTGAGGAGTGCTATTGGAAGATTTCTATAAAATCGATGTATTAATCACTATTATGCTATTTACTAGCATAGTATTTTAAGTGTAACCATGAGTAACAGTTATTGTTCCTCTGGCTAGTTTCATCAACACAATTTTCAATTTATGTAACAATAAACTAAAGCTCTTTCTTTTTACATAAGGAGATAAAATCGATTTTGGGTTTGAAAAATATGTTTTTATGTTAAATTCATACCTCTTTACGGAACTTTTCTGAATACCTACAACATTTTTATCACTCAAAGTAGGAAATGTACACAATGTTTCAACCAGGCCTAAATAAAAATGGCTGTAGATAAAATGGTATTTTTTACAGTACATAGACGACTTACAGCTTCAGAGAGTGATGTATTTTCTATTCTTACACAAGAGTTATTTTGTTTAGAGGTGACAAATTATATACATTTTATAAATTCTATTTAATGAAGTTAATATATTATCTTTAATTGATAAGGGAATAAAGAAAATGCCGTTATAATGAAGCTATGATTCTTGTACATACTGTCAAAATTTAAAAATTGTTCAGCCGATTTTAGTTGGGTCTGATTAGGCAATTGCCAAAATTTCCTAATTTGCCTGTAACTTCAAATGAAATGCACAAAAACAGTTTTTTTACATTTTTGTATTCGCTACTAACTTACTTCAGCCTCAGTACCTACTAGGCTGAAAAATATGTTTGACTAGTCAATTTTGAAGTAAATTTTCTAACGATTTATTTGATAATTTCCCCCATAGGATGCTTAGTTTTAGTGCTATAAGCAACTGAAAAGTCTGATCAATATTTTTTGCCCCCCTAAATTTTTCAAAAGCAATTCAGGTGTAAATCTCGTATTATTATATATATCCAAACAGCACCTCAAAAATTCATACATTTCATGCATGACTGCTGGATTATTACTCTAATCGTTCTTCCAGAGTTTTTATGAATTACTGGAATTCGAGTTGCTTACCAAGAATGTTTCTCAGTTCACACATCATTTGTGATTGGCTTACTTCGACAAAATAACATGAAAACAATGCAGAGAACTCCTAGTGAGTAGACGGAAGTGTGAAGCACGCAGATGGTGGTGACGACATCCAGATGCCTGAGAACCCCGAGATTCCTGGTGATGTTGGTGGCTGTAGCTGCGTCATACAGTTCGTAATCAGCTGAGTTCAGTGCAGTTACAGTCCTTACCTGTTAATGGTTCATAACCGCTCCATAAACTACTTACTACGGTCGCAACTGATACGGTGTGATCACGGTTAATTTGTCTTCTCTTATCGCAAGTTTATCTCAGAAGATATAACACCAGTTTTGTGTACAGTATTGGTATAAACTCATCCTTATGTTATATTAAACCTTATTATTTCTTACTTAGCCCTTTGATCTTCGGATGTTGCAATTTGTGTCGGGGCCGCCGTTTTCTAAATGCACAATTCTCAAATTGCGACGTCCAACAAGCTCTGGTTGAAACAGTTCTATTGGTAATATTAAGGGCAAATGAAGCTATGCCAAACGAAGTTGATCTTCATATTTAGTGGTCTCTGGATTTCGCGGAGTCTACAAAATGGCCATTTGTGTCTGTGAGACGCGAATGTGTTGTTTGTTGTTTTAAACACAATACGTTTTGAAAAACAGAAATATATACTCAAAGAACCTTACAACGTCACATATTTCTGTATTTAGGATAGACTTTTCTATTATAAATTTGGTATATATGTATTATTTGGCCAACATGTGCAGACTTTGAGAAAATATTTAGTTTTTTTTTACTTTTACTTTACCTTATAATTCAAAGCAAAAATTTTTAACCTGTAAAAATGGATATATATATACATACTATATATATATATATATATATATATATATATATATATATATATATATAGTAGTGTTATAATTACAAAATTGGATTTTATTTATCTTTACAAATAAAAATAAATCGCAAAACGTTCTGCTAATCCCTAATCTGGAGAACGGCTTGACCAATTCTTTTTGTTAAATATTTCACACACAAAAATCTCGAAATCCGAATCCGAGGAAAGTGTTTCTCAAGAGAAAGATTGAGTAAGTTGCCTGGAATATCTAGAAATTTGGAATAAATGGTAATAATTATGTTTCATTATCCAAATTTAATTTCTACTAAACAACTGTTGACATTTTAATTCACATTCGATAAAGTGGTTGTAACATCGGTTTACTTTTAAACTTTACTAAATATTACGTATATTCTGTTTCATCAGTAATGTCATTTAGACAGCAAAAACAAATTTGATATTTAACTTTTACTTCAGATTTCACCGGTGATGAATTAAAACTTTTTAAGGCATTGTAGATATTATTAAAAATGTGTTATAATACCAACATTGAGGAACAATGCTGCGAATGTTTTCATATACGGTGGTGCGGCATTTTAACAGTGGCTTAAGAGAAAACTGTTTAATGATCAATAAAATACCTCACGATCCATTCTTCCCAGACTACAACCGAAAACCAACAAGAAATAAAACGCAACCATTATTTTGGAAAGTTACGCGAACATAATACAAATGTCCTCCTACACCGTAATAGGCTTCTCAGTTTTATGTATGTATGTATATTTTCTACATAGGGTTTAAAAACGTAAACTCAACTACGGCACTAGAAACTTAGGTCGATAGTACGTTACACGAGCCGGAAGTAGTCGCTTTTTGACAAAAATAGATTTTTCAGACCTACGTATGTAAATTTTTTTGTCGGGATAACGAGGCTACCTTATAAATCAATTACTATCCGAGTTCCATACTCATCCAACATTAAATTAATAATAAAATAATTAGAGGTTACCAGTATAATACACAATTCATATACACAATTCATGCAAGGCATTATGGAGACTTTTCTTTCCTGTACCTTACTTGTCTTGGTTTAGGTAAAACATTGTTCTATTTAAGTTTTCATCATTGTTTTTTTACGTACCACTTCGTTTTTTATTTTTTATTTTAAAATCCTTTGTTGTATTGATTGATCCTCCTCCCCTCCAAGTGTTCATAAAAGCTTCAACTCTGATTACGAAACGGGAACACATTTAATGGGTGCAAATATCAGTACTTTGCAACACTTGTGCAATATTAAATATATTATTCACCATCTTGAATCTGACGCTATCACAGACTTGACTGAAGAGATCCATAAACAGTCAGTGACGTAGAAGTTCAAAATAAACTATTTATTCGTTTTGATATCAGAAACACGTAGAATACAAAATGTCGTATAATATCATTCTCTCGTCGGGTGCACAACTGAGTGCACTACGATGTTTTAGACCCAATATTTAAGCACGGGGGAGTAACCTACACAACGTAGCCACGGTGGGATGGGTTGGTTCTACGTGAATGTTGAGTTTAGCTAAACTTCACCTTCCTCTTGGTGCAGAGTTTGGAATCGTATGCTCAGGCTACATTTCCTGATTGTCTCGCCGTATTTTCAATAATAGAGACAATAATGCAGCAATTATGAAAATCAATTCTGAACTTTTTTTAATTCATCCCTGTTTAAATAGCCTAAGTACACATTTTATATTTTATAACAAATAGTTTGTGTCATTAAGCGTAGACTATTTAGGAAGTTATGGAAAAATGTCTCTGAATCCATTTGACAGTCACAATGTGTTTGTGATATTAAAGTACTCTTGACTTAATTTTTCAGTTAAAACTAACTAGCTTACCAATTATATTTAATAACTTTGTTAAAATACTTGGCTAATTAAATATATTATTCATAAAATAATATATTTTTAAATGTTATTGGCTATGCGTGATACACCAATTACTAGCCTAAGTAAGTCGAAATAAGTAGTGATATATATGTATATTGCCTATTGTATTTAAGAGTTAAACGCAGATTCGCACAATTTCCTCTTGATGAACAAGTGCATTATATGCATACTTTTCTTAATTGCTTAATTAAAAATTCTAAAATTCTGTTATAGTCACTGTTATTTTAATGGCGTTGTTGCCTCCATTAAGAAATAATATACAAACATTGGTTTGAAAACAATACATTGGTCAAAAAATGTCTACTTCCGGTCGAAGGAATTTTGGTGCTGTAATATAGTTCACATTGTTGCCCTGTTAAAAAAAACGAATACATGAATTGGCTGAAAAGAATACTTCGGTCAAAACGATTACTTCCGGCCTTTGTAATGTACTTCCAGATTAAGTTATTTCCGGCACCGGTAGTCTGTTGAGAGAAAAATTCACATTTGAGTAAAATGTCGTTGCATAGTACAACGGGAAATTTGGGTTGCAACTCATTCCATTACATTCCTAATATTAATCTTCTAAAACATTTTTATTGTGTATATAAGACGTAAATGTATATCTATATATCGTAAGTTTATTGTCTTTATTTGAAGTCATAAGACACGCACATTTTAAACTTCATCGTTTTAATCTAATTAAATTAAAAATCTAATTCTGATTCTTCTATGAGTCACACCCTATTTAAACCCGTGGGCTGATGAAATCCATATAAATGCTCTTTTTGTCTGTTGAAAACACGAGGCACGTTTAGGTGAAATTTAAATATTCTGGGACAGTGGGAAGTTAAAAACAAAAATATACTTTTTCTAGGGTTGAAAATATATATATATATATATATATATATATATATATATATATATTTTAAGTCATGATACTTGTGTATGTAAAATTTCATCATTGTTTGTAAAACTGAAAGGGTATCTGAAATTTGTAAAACTAAAATATATTTCTTAGGTATGAAACCCCATTTTAACCACTATAGATGTTTGAGTTTTATGAAAATATCTTATTTCGTTTTAATTGAATGTTTATAAAAACATTTCTACTTTTTCACTATATGTATTTACTTTTCAAAGGGAAAATCACAATAAGGCTGTTAAAACTTATGTATAAAAATAATTAAATAACACTAATGAAAAAAAATAAACTTGTTACAATTACCTATGTGTAAGAGCTACATTCACTAATACGGATTATATTACTAGTTTTCCACAGATATTCCTATACAATTCAAAAGTTGTACCTAAAACCGAGCGATGTTATATGTGGGTAATATAAAACAAAAGTCAAGGCTTCTTTTCACTCAGCCGATTTCTATCTTTGTTGAGTCATCTGGAAATGTCAGTCTAATTGAAAATATAGTTATTTGCAACGTCGAAATTTTTCCAGATTTGCTTTTATGCCTCTCAAAATTGACACTGTTATTATATTTAAACTTTCTGATGCTAACAAGCCAATAAAAATCCCTGGCAGCAGTTCCAGTTTCCAAATACAACTACGATGCTGTAAAACTTTACGATTCCGGTCCTTAAAAATGATGGAGGACTGAGAGCGACTCGACTACTTGTCAAAATAAGGAGAGGTGGTGATGGTCGCCGTCCCATCGCGGTCACATCTTCATTAGCGCGAATCCCACTTCTCAGTCAGGATGGGATTTGGCCAATCCTCATTCGTACCATTTGCATTATCTCCAACCGCCCGGACCTGTTTGGTTATTTAGTTCGGAAGAGAGATTTTGAGAAAATTATTTTATAGCCAGTTCTAAGATTGGGACTCGAGGATTTTACAACCGGCATATCGATGAATTACATTGCTAGTAAAATCCTTAATGTAGTGAACCTCTTATTCGTAATATGCACTTCACTAACTTTTTTGTGTGTATATATATATATATATATATATATATATATGTAAATTCAAATTAATAACAATCTTAAGTTTAGAAAACCACAAATACTACAGAATTAATTCTCATCTGATTAATGAATGCAATCATTACAAACAATTAAACATTAGTAAATAACATAACAAATGTTGTGTATTGTCCATAGCATGTCACAAAACATGAGTTTCCGGCAGTTACCTATATAAGATGTTAAATGTTATTATAATTAGCTATACGAATACTAGTAATTTACATAACTGCATACAAATGTACATAGAGTTATAAATTCATTGGCTATACGGAACGTCTATATAGTATTTCCATTCAGCAATGAACAAAATGCCGTAGTTTTTACCAAATAGAGGTTAGAAAGTAATATAAAAGAGATGTATCCATTATCTCTGAATAGTCACAAAGCACCGCTTTAAAATATCACAAAACAGTTTTTACGATACCATTCAGATGTTTTGAATAAACTATGCTTTGGACGCGTAAGATTTCCAGTGCAGTTTGATTATAAAGTGGTAAAAAGAGGTAAATATAACGAAAACTTATTTATTAAAAACATTGATAAAAAATTGTTAATCTTACAATTAGTACACCAAACCAAAGTTGTTATCATTTCCACACAAAGGAATTTCATTTGAAACACATATTTCCCATCCAACTGATAAAAATCTAGTGGACACTTAAGATTAAACATAGGAAATCAAGTTTAGTAAAAAAAAAAAAAAAAAAAAACAATCTTCAGTTCTAACCAGACTGTGGGAAAAGCAGGAAAAACAGATTAGATTTGATACATTATCAAAATATAGTGTAACATGGGACTATGAACGATGCTCAACCAAGACAATTAAATTTGTATTGACATTAATCTACAACATTGTATTAAAAATATGCAACTTATTATTAATTTATAACATAAGTTTACGTGAAACTTAAAAATACAATATCTGACCAATCTCTTCATCTACAAGATTTGTTACGCTAATTTCATTGCTATATTCCATGAAGGTATGGTATTACAGCCTTCCTTTTAGGTATGCAAGGTAAAAAAATAAATCACTTCTGAGCCTAGTTGTTCTTTACGGATTTGATTATGCATATTTGGGATCAAGTAACAGAATGATTTTTGGTCGTCAGTATTACAATATGTTTTTTAATTATATTTGGTAAAATATCTTTCTACAACACACTTTTGTCGTTTGAGTGCCAATCGCTTATTGAGGGGATAGTGCGATCAGTGCTAAGCATTTATGACAGGCCATATCACCAGGTGGCAAGCGCTCTTTTGCTATTTGTGTAATGTTCCGCCAAATAATTCATAATTTGTTCAAATACAAACATAACGGGATATGTTTTGTTTCATTATCTAGAAGAAAACGTAGACTACAACTTTTAAGTTTTATTTACATACTTTTACTTACGTTAATGATTAAAAAAATATTAAATAATTTTGAAAACGAATATGATTCTATAATAAACAAAATAGTTTTCAACATTTTAAAACACAACAATTTTAATATGCGATCTTAATTAACATGTAGGCATTTTTATTGTTCAATACGTAAATAGGAACACATATACCACGTTTTAAAAAGGATCTATAAAACTGAGAGTATTTTTTATATTAGTGTTAACCAATTTAAAGAAATCAAATCTAGATCGATAATCTATATTTATTTTATCTTTAGTACTCATATGAAATGAGACTAAGTACAATGTGATATGTCAACATGGCTCTTGGTACTCAGAGAGTAGAATACTATATATCGAGAACGAATAATTATCGTTCGAAGCTTACAAAAGAGATATATCCAACATTTTAAATCAACTTTTTTCGCTGTATACTAAAAGGTGGACACCATCTCGACTGTATGCTAGACGCAGGAAGAGTGTTTATGTTAATAGATTTTCTCAAGAGTAGAATTTATTTGGAAGCAGATTTTATTATTAACAAATGTCCTTGTTTGTTTGTGATTTGCTCTAAAGCCTAAATACAGTGTGGAGCTCCGAACTTTTAAATCTGGACAAAACCATCTAAATATACAATTCGTTATCGTAAGATAAACAAATTAAACACGGCTCTCACCTACATGATGACAGTGTTATTCGCAGGATTTATTAGTCTGGTTCAAGATCTCAATTCCTATTTGGGGAAATTTTAAAACCGAGATTGTTTACCCTAGCTCAAATTAACGAACCTGGTTATTACGGCGCGAAAACAAACAGGTGTTCCGCACTCGGCGGGAACACGTAAATTACTACCTGTAAGGTTAGCGGTCAGCTGTTAGCAAAAATGCACACCTAGTTAATTAGTTGCCGCCATTAGTTCTACTGACGGCGTGTAGTGCGACGGCGGGGGAGTTTCTGTCCACTGGAGAGTACCCTGACAGTAGAATCCACCGTAATAACAGCCCGTAACTCTTGCTCTTAATTAATAATTAGCATTAACTACTCGGGTTATAGAGTTCTCCTCGTCACCTCTCCTACTAATCAGTACATTTTATAACCGTTTGTTAGAAGGCAATAAATTATTTACACTTCCTCTTTACCTTATCATTTAATGGGTTATGTCCTTTTCCCTCGCAGTTTTTAATGCGAGGGTTGATAGGTTTTCTCATAATGTTTGGATATATTTTACAATTTGATAGGAGGGAGGAATTATATAAATTTATTTCTCGTACATATCAATTATAGTGGATTAAGTGGTCCAGAGTGCTATATTAGACGTTTCTTTCTCCTAACCTTGTTTAAAAAGTAGTAGTTTTTCGTTTATGTTATATACATTAAGGAAATTGCCTAAATACCTTTATAATCATGTATCGTAATTATAATAGATTGTAATCGTAATTGGATTTTTGGCAACTTCTTGCACTTCAACAATTTGAAATTTGCAGTTTGTGTTTTTTTTCTGTTTGTTATCTCTAAACTTATTACAAGCAATACAATGATAGCCTATACAATTTTCAAAATACGTGTTTCAATAAAAATATTTTTACTTACGTCACTACATTTTTTTAAAAATTCATATTTCTATTTTCTGAGAATAAACAAGAAACTAGATAGTAGTGTGTATATCAAAACCTGTGATTTGCTTACCTGCTATTCCTGATACCCTAGGTTAGATCCTTACAAGTATTATAGATGTGTGAAAGACGCGACCTAGATATTAGAACATTTACTGTATTTATTCTGTTCCCGGGGTAGTCCAGCGTGGTGAGTCGGGCAGTCAGCATGCGTAGCGACGCGTCTCGTCCTCGTGGTACACACTGTTCATTAGTGCGTGTGGGAACAGCTGTCGAAGAACATCAGATCCGCGGTCGGAGAAACCAGTGGCAGTCGGAGTCGGGCACTTTCTACCGCGTTAAGCCCTTATACAGACTCAATCCCCATAATCGAGTAATTGCGACGACATGACTGCTGGCTCAACTACCGTTTAATTAATTGTACTTTCCACGTAAATGGTTTTACCACGGTTTTATAACAGGTGTCATGGTGATTTACCCCTCACTGTTTCCTTGGAGACGGTTTCAATCGGTCTCATCTCACAGTGAACAGCTCTGACCACATAGCTCTGGAGACTCTGGAGTCGAGTTCCAGTTTTCTTCCAAACACCTGACCATTTCAAAAATATTTATAGCATTGAACAGTTGTTTTTAATATGAAAGAAATTTATTGTTCAATAATTTTTGTAGAACATTTAAATACTTACTTTTTTAATTCCTCTAGATTATGAAAACAGTATTAGAAACACTAATTTTCAAGTTTCGAAAAATTTATTTTGGTCTGGATCCTTAGAAGCGACTTAAAATCCAAAGTTACCAAACTCACTCGTTTGTCACAGCAGATATGTTAGAACAAATAATTAATAAAGTTCCAATGTAAAAGTATCCATAGTTCCAAAACAGATTATATTAGATTACAACTGAAACCTTACCGAGTAAGTCCTTTTTGCGTCCATATGTATCAAATAAGAAAATATGTGTGCTCACATATCAGATTTTGACCCGAGTGTTCATGTTTTCAGCAAAGTTGACATTCTATGTAAGTCAATGTTGTAGTACTAGACAATCATTGTCGTTTTGAACAAACCATAAAAATTAATTTCTTTTTAGCCTCTCATAATATATAGTTTCTATGCAAAGATGTTCGAAGTAATTATTCTAGAAATCAGTACAGAGCCAAGTTTTATTATTGAAAATGACATTAAAGAGGTCTCCCAATAATAAATAAAAAGTATATAGACGTATCATATTGTGTTGTGTTTGTGAACTTTGAACTATTATACTGTATCATAATAACTTGGAAAATACCACAAAGTGGCGCAACTGTTTTAAACAGGCGTCCCACAAGGTTCAATTTCTGGACCTATATTTTTATAATAAAAGTATGTTAGATCGTTAATGTTATTCTCTTCAGTATAATGAAGATGTTATAGTTGCTTTCCACTGATGCTCTCTGTACTCTCTTCCATAGTTGGTACGAATTATTGTGTACTCAATTCAGTAAGGATTTGAATAATAAGTTACCGATTTACCAGATAAATGAAACGAATATTTTTCAAATTAATCCGGAGAATAAGGCTTATTTATAGTTTACTACAATGAGGGTTCTCTAATGTATTAAAAACATTGTAACATGTTAGTGGAAAAAGAAAGTTCCATTTTGGTACAATGTATATGATGTAATTGCGATGTAAGAGTTGCTGGGTGCCCAGACGAATGTCATTGCGATCAGGGAAGGGACGCGGACGCGCGTGACCTAGTCTACCACACAACAAATCAATGCCATCTGATGGAGGGGTAATTATAGACCCTCAGTCACGTATATGGTCCGACTCTGTAAATATGGGTTGTTTCACTCCTGTAATTTACAACGACAATGTGGTCGCTCCGATTCCTTCAATATGCATCACGATTTCGGTCTTATTGATTCCCTGCCCAGGAGGTATAGTTGTGCAACAGGATGCAAATATAACAAAGGACTGCAAAATAGTGAAAACATGTTAGAAGCAGTTCAATAATCTGGTACATATGAACCAGTGGAAATATATGAACAGTGAAATTACAAGCAGTTAAAACGTATACAAGACTTTGAGGGCAAGATAGGAAAAAAGCTGCACATATCAAAACTTAGAAAAGCGATCACACATCACAATTATAGAATGAAATTAAAATTCTAAATTGATATATTTAGTAGTAATTAATTAGACTAATAGTAATATATTCATTACAAAATTCTGATTACGAACCAAAACTTTAATGAAATATATTGACTTTATTAGACAAAGCAAGGATCTGTGCTTCATTCGTTGAAGGCAAAGAATATCTTATTTCACCAGGCGAATTTAAGTCACAAAACTCTCTCTTACACTTAACCTGACGTTTAAAACAATGGCTTAAAGGTGACTTCCAAACCACCACCAGTGGCCGGGGAGGTATGCTGCTTGCTAGGTCAGGATCAGTCAGTAGTCATCCATCCAAGAGACAACCAAGAATGACGTTCATGATGCAATAACTGCAATACCCGCTTAACTGCGCAATTGGCAAGTAGGTTACTGCTTACTTCGAGTAATTTTACTAAGTAGCTAGAAACAATAAACACTTAAAAATAAGATCTAAAAAATAAGGTAAAAAAATACTCTATAATAAGAACATTTTTTCCTTTGGTTTTAACATCTTTAAAACCTAATTAATTGTATATTTTGGCTTCTGTAAAACTTATAATCATACCTGATTTTGTATAAATTTATCGATAAAATTTCGTTATAAATACATGATACATCAATTATAACATTTCAACTAAAACCTATAGATCCTTAAATAAATTAATTAATTGCACTCAAGGTTGACTATACTTTGAAGCTTGAATGTAGTTTATGAAAATGCTGTAAATAAATCATAATAGATGATAAAGAACACCATACAGTCGTTCTTTCATACTTATATATTAAGATTTTAAGAATGCTTTGCTATGATACCTTATATGGAAAAGCAGAAAAAAATAATGAATTGAAATTAATTAATTTTGTTAAATAATATATCTAAACTATTAAATTAATGTACTGCAACGTTTTTGTTACAATAAATTGATCGAACGTTCCAAAATATGGCTTAGGGTCAATAGCAGCCACCGCATAATTATTCGCACCGTGCGTTTGGGACAAAACAACGTGGACATTGAAGCAAAATAGAAAACTGAAATTTATTTAGGAAAGTAGTTTATATTTATTAGTAAAAAGCTGTAATGTAACTGAAATTATAACTTTTAGTGTTCTTCATTTTTATTTGATATATCTCTGCGAATGTTTTGCTCGTAAATTGAAACAAACTTGTTCCAATAATTAGTGTACTTAACTATATTCTTGAAACACAGTGTAAATTATTATTCCAAACTTTACATACAAATATTTCTACTAAGATACCACTACACAGACATAAAACAATACATAGCAATAAATAAAAGTAACAATGAAAAAAATTGCTTATGAGCCCAGCAACGCATGCCGTGTTTAAACTACAGCAATATAGCTCATCAGCAAGTGATAAACAAAAGTATATGCTGACATGTGTTCACCAAATCTTGGTCCACTGATGTTCTGTATGTATCATAAATTTGGTAAAGCGTGTACACCTGTACTACTCTTGTGTTGGTCGTGACAGACTTTGAGTAAAAAACACTGTATTAAAGCTTATTCTTTTGCCCCTGTCTCATTTGATTTGAATGGATTGTGAATGAAAAGCACTGTCGGAAAAGCATGTTCCACTTGTACCATGGCCATTTACCTGAATGTACTATATATAATACTGATGATGTTGATAATCATTATGATATCATTATCGTTTTGACAACTGTAACTTCATTGTATAACAGAATATTCCATTAAATAAATAAAGTTTCATAAATTATAATACTTTATATCCACAGATGATATAAACACTATATATACAAAAAAATCATAACCTTTTAAAAAGTTACATAACAGTAAGATCAAACTCTTTTAAATCAAACTAAAGAACCTCACCAGCAGAGCCCATGAGGGAACTCGTTTACCTACCAGTATGAGCGGTTTATTCTTGGGTTTATTTTGAAAAACGTATAGCATACTCTGAAATCCACAAAAGTACAGTCGTTATAGTATTCCATTTTAAGCATTGCTTTGACTTTCTACGATGATTGCCGTACTTATTGCCGTACTTATTTACGCATTGTTACATTTATTGCTCGTAAAATAGGATATGCGGATGTGATTAAATGGATCCGCCTCCGAGGTCGTCCTGTCTCAAATTCTATTCATTAAAGTGATGTACTTGAGTCAGCTTTACAGAAGACGTTTATCACCACCCCACGAGATATAAATCTTTGAGAGCTAGGAGAACGATTTTTTTATAAGAGCAGATGTTTAATAAACACCTCTTAATGATGCTTTCAACCTAGAGTCAGCAGAAGTTATCAAGTAATAATATAACTATTATATTATACTTGTTTTTACTAATATATAAGTCTATGAAACAATTAGTGAATATTGTATCTATTTACTGTATTTATATTGTATTGTTATTTATTGCGACGAGGTAATTAATATATCACAATTTACTACAACCATTAGATACAGAGCTATAGTTCAGCGTACCAACGAGGCGCCTATAACAAGTCAGATTGCAGCCTGAAGATGAGCAGTCATTATTTAGGATGCCGCTGGTAAAAGTAGAAATCATGCAGGGTATTCTAGATGAGCAGGGGTCCTCCAATTACACTTAATAGTAGCGAATGAGAGGTGCGTGTGTTTGGCCGAGGAGGTCAGTCCGGTCCTGGCGTTATTAGAGAGCAAACCAGAGAATTGGTCTGTGATCGATATCATTGTAGGTCCAGCCAGGGGCGCTCACGCCAACTGTGGCGGCGGTGGTGGTGGGCGGCACGGCGCGCGGCGGTGGCGGCGGCGGCATGCACTCGCATCTTAGTCCTTCACACTGCAGAGCACTTCCCCAATTCTAATCTGACCTTGCTATTACGTGTCATTTCAAAAATTATGTCGTAAACCTTGCAGCCAACTCTTACCCTACAGTTAGGCTGTCGGCCCGGCCAGACCTTCAATGTTGTGGCTTCGAGTTCACCGCGGTCGAGCTCGGAACAAGAACAACTTGTAAGGAGACTACTTACAGTACTGGTATAATACAACTGATAAGTTATTTTAAAACAATAGAAGTGCCCCATTTTCATGAGTTTTTACATGTTACATCTGTTTTACGTTGTTCAAAACAATTGATTATTTATAACTGTTTGTGGAGTGTTCATAGCTAAAACACAAAAGTATCATAAATCGTATATTGCTGATTCAACAAAATATGCTCAGTTAGGCGCATGTTACTGTCTGAAGAAAAAAAATAGGCGTTAATAAAATTTATATAAAATTCACTGTTAGCTACATACGGGTAGATAAAAAAACGCGTACACAAAACAGGTATACTTTTTGAGCTACTAAGTCCTTTACACCTCACCCCTATCTCATACCCTCTTGTTTAATAAAAATGAATTTTTAAATTATCTTGTTCCCATAGTAAAAACGAGAAATGGTCAAAGTTTTAATGTGTTTTGTGGTTTATACCTAATTATGTCTGCTTGATTGAATCAAATGCAGTCTATGCTATCATTTTAATGTTTAGTTTTAACAAACTCTTGAAGAGAATGCTAAATCTATAATTCAACAACTGTCTATTTTCTCTGGTAGGATCAATAAAAACGTTTTCTTTGGTTTGCTTAAACAATTCTTCTTTGTCAGTTACACAAAAGTATTTTATTTATTAAAAACAATTTTGGTTGTTATAAAATATATATTGAATTACGTAAGAACTACTTATAGGTAAAAGACAAGTCTCTTAGGGAAAATGTGAAAAATTGGTTCAAGAAAAAATGTGGGTGCAAAAAACTTCAAAAATTCATAGTCCCATTTCACCAAATCACAAACATATCAACGTTATTTCTAAACAAAACCTTTGCAATAATTTATAAACTTATTAGATTTATATGGAGCATGTTAGCATTCCTCAAATACTTCTTTATACTACATAACTTGTTATTGAGATTTGAAAATGTACAAGCAGTAAATTTGTATAGGTCTCTTAACCGTTACAAGGTTTGTTAGTGGATGTCTCTTCTACTGTTTGATGATGATATTATTCACAGTTGAAGATTGCGTCTCCCTCCTCATATCATCGTCAGATAATTAAGTCTCTCACTTACAAAACAAATTTTAATTCCATTTTTACTAAGTTGTAGTCCGCATGCCTTCACACCTCGTGATGCCATTCGTCATGGTTTATTCCAGGAAAGCTCAACATGTCATCTTCTGTCACGTATTGCAACGGAAGTGACCAGAATTATATATTAGCAGGAAAATGCAGCTCTCCTTAAGAGCTACGTGAGAGAGATAGTGTAGAGAAATCCTTGCAATGTTGCTGCGCCATCGATTATTGACAATCGTGAGAAATTTATCACAGTAGATGTTTCACGGTAGTTCAATAACAATGAAACGAGCAAAGTTACCACTTTGTTGTCAGTTATTAAATTAATTACAGGAAAGCGTTTGTATGTTATTGCTTTGATAATCGTTTACTATGTAGTTAACTTGTTATGTATTATATGTATGTTTATTATGGGAACAAATCAGTAATAGACACTATAAAACAACAAAGTTTTATTCCGTATGAAGTAAATTGGAGAAGGAGATTAAAAATTTACAAAAATAAAACGAGCTGATTTTTATTAAAGTGACATATCCCTTTTATTAAAGAGGGTAAATTATGGAGATATTTTCCTATGAACTGAGGGTTTATTCTGTAGACGGTTACATTTCCAGATGTTATTATCTGAGATCTAGGTCGATTTCCTAATTCAAAAACTGCAGCAAAAATCCAAAGTTTTTCTTTTATGTCAGTATAATACTTTCTTTCTCCCAGCAATGTTGTCAGAATTGGTTTTTTTCTATGTGAGTAATACTTTTCTCTATACTTATTCTAAGAAAAATTCAGTAATAGACACTTTACAAAACAAGCTATATTCTATGTGTATACACGAGACAAGGATAAAAAACAATAATAAAAATTAAAAATACTAACAAGAGCTTACTAGTTTATATTCTATATAGTTAGATAATATTATATATCTAATTTACAAACATAAGTATTAAAGTTAAATAATGTATCTATCAGAGTTTGGTAAGCACAATAAAAACCACCATACAGTTACATATTTTGTAATTAATTAAAATACATAGGAAAATGTGCAGTACATATGTACTGTATAATCAAATATTTCGCATATTTAAGTGCACATTTAGTATTTTATTTAAAGCGGCAGTATTACATCTAATGGAATTTTTAAATATAAATACTCAATCACATTTTACATAGATAAATGTATTTGTTAGATAAATGTTTTTGGATTTTTCAGCTATATTCTCTACATTCTCATTTTGAAAATAGTGCGAGAAAAATGCTTTGTAAATCAACTTCAGTATTATCCATGACTAAAGCATATTACAAATGGATACATACACAAATATATTTAAGTTTTCTTAAACCCATTTAAAACAATAAATTAAACGTGTAAGTCTTCTTCGTGATTTTTAATGTAACTTTATAGATTCAAGAGGAGCAAGTAGTACTATGTCGAAGAATCTTCTTTACTTTTTATATCGTGAGTACAGTACGCTAATAATCACTTTTTGTGTGGTGTGATTAGGAACTGATTAAGAAGTGAAGAAGATTAAGATAGTGATTAAGAAGCCCACAGTAATCATAGTGAAACACATACGATGTAGTATGATGGAGTCCTACAATAATTTTAAATTGGAATTAGACATGTTTATGGTACGGATTATATAAGTGTTCATTGCTAGGCGGTTCACAAGATAAATAAAGTGTTCCGATTGTGTCCCTGGTTCCGATTTTAGGTTTATCGTGTGAAGAAGCATTTCCGATTTGGACCAACTGTATTACACACGGTCAACTATGATAAGGCCTCTGTCAAAAATATGTAAATAACTACGTCTAAAACGTTTGCTTTGGTAAAGAGGTATATACTTACATTTAAAATTATATTTTCCAGTCTAAGATATTTCCGGCGCTTTAGTAGCGCATGCTGATCAAGGAAGGCCGTCTAAAAAGTTTACTTCGATGAATAAATAACTACTTTGGTCATTGCAATATACTTCTGTAATGGTCGTAACGTGTGCATTGTTGCTCCCTATTAAAAATATTAAGTATCTTTTGAGTTAGTCTAAACATTTAGTTCAGTCGCAAAATAATATTTCCGGCTATTATAATGTATTTCTAGTTTACGGTATTTTGGGTACCGATAATATGTCGGAGGCATAATAAGCAGGTGATGAGGAGTGTATGTCTCAAATTTCACCTTTCTTCGACGTTATAACACCGTTTCAACCCTTAAGAATATTTGATATTCAAGAAATTTCATACATAGACAATATGTCATGAGGCTGGAATTTCCCAATTCCATCTCTTCAGGGCATTGGGAGTTGAAAAAAACCCCTTATGGTTTTAAATCTATTATAACCCCTATTGGTGGGTGATATTCATGAAAAAGATTTATATTTTTTTTATTTATTTGATGAGAAACGTGTGTGTTCAAAAAAATTCCATCTTTTTAGGACTTCGAGAAGTTGCTAAGAAACGAAATATACCTGTTCTAGAAACTGAAACCCCATTGCAACTCCTAAAAATGTGTTTGATATTTATAAAAATTCTTTAATTCTCCTATAAAAGTCATTTAGGTAAACCTGTGTCAAATGTCAACTTTCTTGGATATTGGGAAGTTGAAGCATTAGTGATGGATGCTTGAGTGAGAGTGCAGTTTTAGCCTTTGATATATATATATATATATATATACATAATTATTTAACATTTCCTACGTTTGTCATTACTAGCGGGTCAATTATTTAATCGATATAAAAATAATTTGATTGGTCAAATATACACCATTTAATAATAAATATTCAAGTTGTCTTTGGCTGGCAATAATGTATCAAGTACACAATCAGAGGTCAGTATTTGGCAAGGAAATCTAGTCCTCGTTACAACCTTGTTGACATGAATTATCTTTCACAAAATATCCTACGACCTTGATTGTAAACAAGACGGTTGTTAACATAATTGTCATGATTATCAATTCTCCTTGTCATTGATATAGTAATTGAAGTGATAATTCAGTTACATACGTCAAGTGGGATATAGTTGGTCACAAAAAAGTTCCCGATCTGAATGAACGATCTACCACAAATCTAAAGACTTTCATTTGAATAAAGTTTTCAAGAAGTTGCAGTTCTATACAAATTAAATAATACACTAATATCGTATTAGTATATTATAATAAATAGTTCATAAATATTGTGGTTTACCCAAATCATATGTCTAGTCAGATTCTAAAGTGTTATGCTTTATTATTCAATTGGCTATGAACAGTGACAAGCAATAGGACAATATTATTTAGTAAATTATGAAAAATAACAGAATTTTACATCTTTTCCACATAATTAAAAATAATACCAACGTTTGCGAAAACATTTCTGTGACTACATTACTACTAATTCACAACGTAGAGGAATAGAAAAAATACGATCGATTTAATAAAAATATATGATACAGTTACTCATAAAACAATGATATAAAACATTTAATGGAATAAAAACTCTTTGGTGATTTGTAGATCTATGATATGACCTTAATAGACGTAATTTGTTATAAATATATATCCCTTTACTTTGTTGTGTTAAGAAATTCTTGTGTTGACTAACTGTTGTGGAATCTATTTAACCGTTCCCAGAATATATCTATGTTATTATTTTATTTATTACTATGTTATTTTACAGGAAGCTGTTACTTCGAAGATATTAAAGTACATTATTACTATGATTATTGGGTACAAAATTAATATATACGGAGATAAATAGTTTCGTGTTAAGGCTATGACAACTCCGACCCTGTCATCGCCAGAACTCGGAGGGCCTCCTGTGTTTTGAATACGCGGAAGTCGTGAAGTCCAAGTAGAGCTCGCCGCTATTACCCACACGAAAGTGTACCTTTAATTGGAAAAAGAAATCCACAAAATGGGTTGACGACTTCCTGCTCATTGTGGCTGCCGGACGGCTTTAATTACGTAACAATTGTAACATTCAGAGGACGACAAGCGGTTGACAGGATCACTCCGTCTATGGAACTCGGTGGCCGACATTTTTTCACACTAGCTGTGAAAATAACCGCAAAACCCATATAAGATATAAGGATCGTAATTATGACATTTGCGCCTGGGAACTTCTCTGACGCAGGACTGTACTCAGTAGTTCAGGACAACTCGAACTGATCACCAATCATTATTTCCAGCATAATGCTAACTTGTTTTAAACGCAATTAATGCTTTGCTATCAATTATTAAAATAAATATGCAGGTCTCAACAGTTTTAATGCTCTCTACATATAGAAATATAGTATATTTTCGACTGTAATATTTAGACAAGTACTAATTTGGATTTTAAAAACACAAACAAGCTACTCGTGTAGACAAAGAACCGATAGAGGAATCGTCAGTTCCCTAGTTTTAATGATGTCTAAATGGGAGAATAATGAACACGGAGTTGAATCTACAAGTTTTTAAGCTGTTCACGGTATTATTTCTTTGTACCAAAAACCAAACGTCTGACATGAATAAAAGATTCTTCCATTGGCATCAGCAAAAGATATAAGACATAAAGAAATTGAAAAGGACATTAATACTGTACCTAACAACACTATGTACACATTCTTGAAGCTCTTGTCTTATTGGAAATGATATATTAATTTAAACAAACTCTCCAATAATATAAAGTTTTTTATTTTTGTGAGGCCTTTCGTACTCAGTGAGTACATCTTCGGACTCACACAACTGAATAAAAGTAATAATAACAATAGTAACATAAACAATTTTGTACTAAATAAAAACATATGTCATTAAAAATACAAAGAGGTAATATTCTATGACAGCACAGTATGTTATATGTATATATAAAAATAAAGTTTATATTTAGTTAAATCAAATAAAGTAACGGTGAATTTTGAAAAGGCCCAGGTTCGTTGTTTACCAGATTATTTTGGTTCTTTTTTATAAAAATTGTTTCATATGCATCAAGGAATTTTTTATTTTGTACTTCTTTTAATAATTTTGCATTTGAAAAAGAGTGTCCAGTTTGAAGTGCGTGTTTTGCCATGGCTGATCTTTCTTCCTGTTGGTATTTTAAACATCCTGTTGGTAGTTTAAATTAATATAACACTATGTACAGTAAAATAGTGATTTGTACCTAAGTTAAAATAAAGAGATCCACTGCCAACTTCCGATTCCTCCTAGCCTTCTTGTACAGTTTAATATATACTGTCAAAAGGTTTATTTTGTTGTCTCTATAAATCGGATAAAACAATATGAAAGAACCGTACGATTTTTTAATTTGCCATCGTTGTAGTTACGAAAATACTCACAACGTTTATAGGATTAAAATCTAGCTCTTCTTCACTTGTAAAACATCTTAATACGTTAATATACTAAAATGCAACAATGAACTGCCATTCCACTTTTTAGTTTTCGTTAAACGTTTAAATGTATCTTTTGTTATTTGATGTTGTAATGTATATTGGAATAAATGTGTTTACATAGTTTATTAATATACTAGGATTTTTTAACTGAAGAAGAGGGTGGATATTAATCCTCGTGGTGTTATACTTTTTCGTATAATATACGGATGATAAAAGGTCCAAATGCCACTATTCCATCGTCAATAAAGACCACAATAAAACATCCCCCCTTACGTAATCGTTCCATTTTCACACCACCCCTAAACTATTGCAAGTGACTATCAAGTTCTTTCTGGCGTAAATTCCTTTATCGAGTTAACAAAAAGTTCTGTTTTTATTCAATGGGAATTTTAACTAGCTTTCCTAAATAATGTGTTTGTCCTAATGGACTGTCAACTTTCATGATTATATCTTTAATATACTTACATAAAAGTTTTGCACATGATTTCAAATATTAAATATAAATACTACTTCAGCATTCGACTTAACCGGTTTCATATCCGTTTCTTGCACGGCGTGGAAGTAGAAAATGGTGAAAACTTGGCCGCTGAGTCATTTCGGCGCCCTTGGAGGTAACGGGAAGGGTAAGGTCTGCGACAACAATGCGATCTGGACCTTGAAGCATCACGTGGCCTAGCAATAAAACCGCTAGTGACAATACCCGAGGTGTTAACAGAGCTATGTACGGGCCAAATTATAGATTATTACTGGAGTAAGTGGCAGATTCCAACGGGGTGGATGCAAAAAGCGAACCAAGGCCAGAGCGGCCACAAAACGTGACGTAGCCACTTGCATAACGGACGTACCCACCTGGAACGGTGCGGCGTGGTGCGGTGGTGTCTGACAAAATGTATAAAGTGTGGCGCAAGGGTGGCACGTACCGACTGGTCGGCAAGTATCGACATTAGAAACGTGTGAGTGAGCCTGAGCTTTGATTCTGTGGAAATCTGCAATGTATAAGACATGCTATTGACCATTTCCTGTGTATCTAAAAAATATCAGACTGTACGCTGTTACTATTTACTGTTTTCTGTGGTAAATAAATCTTCCGTCAGCTCCGCAGCATGTATCACTTATCATTTCTGGGCTGCCCCTATCTTAGCGGCACTATCATTCATTGTACCCAACCCATCCTCCTGCATAGTCACCTTTGAAGTTTGAGGGAACATTTCTTTACCCGTAAGATTATCTTATAGTAGTTGTAATATTCATGTTGTCTCAACTAAAAGTTTAGATTTAGACAAACCCCCCGGAGGTTGAGGTTCATCCCCCGAATTGTGGTGGTTTGCTTTGAATCTACTACCACGTGGTTCCGGCTCTTCTTCTATACCATATACGGAGGATGGAGTATGAGAGGTGACTGACTCACATCTATTACATTCATTGATTCGGTCATGAAGCCAAAATTCACGGGATTATTCTATTTTGAAGGCATTATTCATATTAGCAGTGTGTATGACGCTAAGTTAGAGTTCGCCATGTGACCTTACACTAGAAAATATGTCAACAACTGTATACGTTCGGCCATTCAAAATTACGTATTTCTGACGCCTCATATGAGTCCGATTTGTTGCCTCAATTAAGAATTACATTAAGAGGACAAATACATACGCAGGTATAAGAGCCCTAATTCTGTAAAAAAAGAGTTTTATAACAGTCTATAAATATGTAGTAAAAGTTAGATAGTAACTGTATTTGATATCTGGAAAACAGTAGGTTCTTATCAATCGCTGCATAATTAAATTCAACAGAGATAGTAATACATTTTGCAATAAGAAGTGTTGTTACTTACTATCAAGCTTACTCTATGCTCTCAAGACTGGGCTGCAAATGTAAACAAATATGAAATGCTAGTTAAATGAATTAAACATATCGTAAAAATACATGGTAATATTGAAATGTTTACACAAAAAAGTTTATTACATTTAACAGACTCTTTCAAATGAATAACACGTGTTTGCTGTAATACATTTCTTATGGAAATATTCACAACTTAAGACGCCAGTGCGGCGGAGCCCTGATGTTGAAAGGAAATATCCTTTCTACTACGACAATAGATAAACACAAGTACTATGTTTCATGCTTCTATCTTTGGTGGTTTTTACTGGGTGTTGATGAATGAGCCAGTTACCAACTGACGAGTGCTCTCGTTTTATATGTTTAGATTAGCATTTTTTACACAAAACTATTGTATGTTAAGCCATAAGCTATATATATATATATAGTATTCTAAGTTTATCTGTCCCAATGTAATTGGACTTTATCAGTACTAGTTAATTAAATAATAAAAACACATTTGCTACTATGGATATTAATTCTGTATTTAAGAAATCCATACTGAAAGTTTTATGCTTGATGTTTGCTTTTCTTTGTTAGAAAATCCCCTCTACACCAAAAGCAATTTTTGACGCCGTACATTTCTATTCTCATATTAGAAAAAACCTCATTAGTGTCACCGTACACTAGAATACTTGAATGGCAGAGGCCTTGTTCCTGGAATTTAGAGCGTATTCTGTTTTTGGAAAGATTAGAGTCTTCTAAAAATCTCAAGTTAACAGGTATGTAAAATGTAGTATTGCAAAGTAAAATCATTTGGGGAGAAATTGGTATACCCAACTGAGTAGGGAAAAGAGAATGGTTTATAAGTGTTACATATGATTAACTATAATAATCTTCCAAATTTTAATACTAATACTATTTATATATCTGGAACTCGAGGTACAATTTTACTGTAAACAAAATAAAATGTATCTCGTCATCCTGATAGTCTTTTAGAGACCACAGAGTAAAAGCCATCAATGCGAAGTCCCCAATATGAGAATGTGCTTTGTTTTTATGTTTAACATTTGCCATCATGTGTTTTGACCGTTTTGTCATAAACAGACCGTTAACCTTTTCTTAAGCAAATACCCTATTGTGAATGCTTACTGTCATTCACAGCTGACGTTAAACTTTAATTTACATGTTTCGACACCTATACTAATAAGTAATACAATTCTAATATTTAATGACAGCAATGTTTATTCTGACACCTCAGCTATTTTTGCAAGTCACATACACAATATACAAATACGTCAAAATTGCATTAATGATTTATGTTTAGCATTATATCTTTGCTCGATGAGAATTTGATGATAGCAAAGAACACGTGTTAACAGAACAATCGGGCTTCTCATATTCCGCCCATTGTAAATATTATTTAGAATGAGCTGAACGAAAGAATTAGAACTTTGTGAATCTCCCATTGCTCTGCAGATAGTTATTGAACGCTGGGAACTAATGGTTAGGGTAATTGCCGTTTATAGTAACCGTTTCATGAAAGTTCTGGACGCACGAAAGGTTAGTGGTAATGACAGGATACTCCATCCACCGCAGGAACAGTAATTTCTAGACATCCTGTGTTTCTGGGATTTTATCGTTTGTTTCTGTGGTTGTGGCTTTGCAATATCACTCGGACAGGTACACTTAACGGGGTTAGCTGAGGATTTCTAATTTTGTTAAACAATGTTTTGTTCTTATTTAGGAGAGAAAGCCCAATTGGCTAGAATAAAATAACGCTCCTCTATGTGTTTTTAAAAGTTACTGATGACCTCATGGTTTGTGTTAGGCCTAATTATTTTCCATCTATACAAAGCTGATCTTTAAAGTCATGATTCTGTAATTACTGACTGCACACTACCACATCCCTTAAAGTAACGTCCTTCATGCAACGCCTCGGAGATAACGTTTTCACGAGAGAAAGCATGATGGGAATATATTTAGGTTAAAGACGAGCAACCTTTCTCTGTTGCATTTCTGATCACCACCCAAATATAAGATGACATAAATGTGGGCTTTCCTACTGCACCTTCGATGGAAGGATGTTTTCTAAAAAAGGTCGTGAATTTATGGATGTACTAAGGCTCACAATATACACTCAGATAGGTACCTAGATCTTTCCAGCTTTATTTTAAAAATAAACAAACAAATTGGCTTACTTGATTTCTTCAATGCTCTCGTGTTAAATAATTTAATAAGCAATGCCACAATAGTAGGACCATAAATGCAACTTGTGTAATGATAACAATATAGGTACTTTTTTGAAAGCTCACAAATCAAAGAAAAAGTAGAATATGCTGATATCAGATGTAATAACCTTATGAATACACCTATACTTTTCCTACACTTTGTGAGAGTCGATTTCCATTGAATTGTAGCCCCGCTTGAATAGTAATGCCATTGTAAGCTGTCGTTTGGCTTTTTAACAAACGAAAAACTCTGTTTGAGAACAATATTGTCGGTGATCAATCTTTGGAGCCATGTGGAGTTACGTGGAAAGTCACATAAATAAATTGTAGCTTTCGAAAGTGAAACGGTGTTAAATTTTGACACGAAATGGACAATATGATACAACTCTTCACTACCAGAGGGGAAATTAAAACATTAAATCAGAAATGAATGAGGCGACTAGTTGTAATCGTCCGTCACAGGACTCTAAACGTCCGCCAAGGAGCCGTTCGGACGAGAGAGGGCCGTTACGTGCAACGGAGTGCAACGCGTTAACAGCATCACTGTCCATCGTTTGTGGCTGTACGCTACATGACTTGTAATGATAAACAACTTATTATAGTTCAAGACCTGACGTGGGTATTATCTCGTACCTGCTCGAGCCTTACTTTCAACTTGGCTGAATGGATGACCTACAATAAAGTTGTATTAATGGGACGGTTATATAGAGAAGTAAAAGTCTGTTTGTACAATAAATTATTAGCATTTATTTTGATATTTTTATAATCTTAGATCAAACTTTGAGTCCGATTTAGATATGGTGCGAGTTAAATTGTGGCAGTTCTGTCCATCTCACTCTGGACTCTCTTCTTTTATTCTTGTTCATTTGATCCTTCCCTGTCAGTAGATCACAGTAGATCTCTTGGACAAGGGCAGACTAAGGATTTTTTTTTAATATGCAACAACCAAAACTAATTAAATATTTAATTTTTATGGGAAAATTAATGAAACAATTTGCCGAAAACTAAAAACAAACAAAATAGAACATTTTGATAACTATTAAATCATATTGTTTGGATATTGTTACAATTAGTATTTCATTTATCCACAAGTACACTGTAAAACTAGCAAACATTTTGTTAGAGCTGAAATACTGTAATCTAAATCTTATGACTTTATTGCAGGTCACGTATGTGCCCCTCAAGAAAAAGAATTGTGAAACTCCCATTTAAGCTGTAAAGAACGTCCTCTCATTATACAAAATATCAATAATAAAACATTAACAAATTAAATAATGTTGCACATTACAGCAATTATGTTTCTTTCCCTGTTTCATATTATGTATTAATTTATGTTATTTAATAATAAAATTGTATTTTTATAACAATTTAGCAGTGGATAGCTCTGAAATATTATCATGCTTTGATACAACCAGTATTGGATATTTGACACGCTTCTTCATCATAACTTTTAAATTTTCTTCTTACCTTAATCCTTGAATGTCTTAACTCCTATCTACCAGAAAAGACGTGTAAAATATCCATAGAATTTGTTAAAAGTGCATGATTACTGCAAGTCTTCACCTTTCATTTTTTTGTTAATATGAATCACAGAACATAATTCCTGAATGATTATGATATCTAGCTTTGTATTTAATGTATAAAATTTCCTTCTAGTCGCCGGAGTACAAAAATACGTATCACTACAATTGGCTGTCTGTGGTAAGGTAGGTACGGTATTAAGGTTCACTTCTCTGAACTTTAATAAAACAATGATATTTAGTTTTGCTATTAAAACTAATCGCTAATCTCATTTATGCAGGTGAGTAGGGTCAATAGATAATAAGATAATATAGTGAGTAGAATCCTTGTGTTCTTTAACTGTAAGTTTTGTCAAAAGCTAATTGAAACTTAGATACTGTTCTGCGGATCACTCAATTGTTAACACCAAAGATTGATGCCTTAAAGGATTCTTGGTATTCCACCCCCCTCTCCACACCAAGTGACCGGAGTAACACATATTGAAACAAAGGTTAGCAGAAACAATTGCCTTCGTGGGTAATCTACAGTTTTCAGATTTAGTAAGAGCAAATGAGATATTTAATGCCTAATTTTTAGCTCTCTCTCATGTATTGTGTAATGATAGTTGGTTTTCTGTAGAGCTCAACGTGTATCCGATGAATCAGCATAAAATAAAAGCCTAAGATTTCCATTTGGATATACATATTTTATGAAATACAACTTTCTTCTGTCTTTGTTAGACCTATTAATGAGTAACTTGTTCCTCTTAGGTAGAGTTACAATAAGATAAAGATTTCACATAAGTCAATTCAAGAGTAAAGTAAATTTAAACAGATATGCCTGAGAATTTACACAGATATTATATTATTTCATAAACTTATTGTCTGAAATATGAATGAAGTTCTAGAATTATAAAATCTGGTTTTAAGTTAACTGATATTAAGCCAAAAACTGTTTTGTAAAAACCGTTTCTTTTTTGCTTGTAGTGTGATTTCCTCAGTAAGTAGCAAAGAATTTGTAAATGAACCTAGTAGAGAATTTAATTCAGAACAAATTGATTTCAAATAAGGCCTGAAAACAAAAACCAGTTTTGAGAAAACGACTCTTTCCACGCCAAAACTTAAGTCAATTTATTAGAGAAAAGAAAGAATGACATTTTAATAAAGATGTACATTGTAATAAAAGAACGAACAAGTTTACTAACTTATATAGATTTTTCAGTAATAATTTATAAATTATGCATTATTTATTCATAAAATGTGATACAATGATTTTAATATTAACTTGATAAGTTATTGCATTTAAAACATGCAAAAGCCAAGAAATGTCGTGTGGTGTACCAGATAATGCGTAGAATCAAAATCAAAACCTCAAATGCGTAGAATATTACGTATTATGACGCAACATTCAATTTTTCAGGCCGCAAGTTTCCAAAATCCCGAAATTCTATTTAAATTAATGTTAGTCGTTCCCTAACTACTTACATGAATTATATACTTTTCACTAGCTATAAAATCACTGATATAAAAAACGATTATGGCATGAACATAATGAATTAAAAACTTGCCGCACAAGCCATCATCTGACCTCACGATCACCGACTACGTCGCAGATTAGCGATCCTACACTCACGCACGCTCTTAGTTAACCATCTTTCAATTAACATTTGATTGCAACAACACTACAACCATTGCCTACTCGATTACGTATAATTTAAACCTATAGATATGTAATAGGGAGAGAATTAAACACCTAATTCATCTCGGTCAATAATTTTCTTCCCATTCCGTGCGCTATATAATTAACAGAAAGCAATAATCCGATGCCCGGAAGGATCCACAAGGAAGTGACCTGTGTTCGTGGCTGTTTATGCGAACTGAGGTCGAGTGCGGTAGCATGTTTCGATAATTACGTACATAATTATACATTGTCCTCTGAAATAAATCAGACACCATTCCAAACTGGTTTGGCCACTGTTGTGTTACACCGATCCGGTGAATTTCTTTATTCGCTTTCGGTAGTAGCCTACCTATAGTCGTATAGCAGTGAATTTGTTTAAGTACTGAAATATATTACGTTAGTTGAAGGCATTCAAGGGTAATTTATTTGTTATAGCTAACCTAATGGGAGACGGCATTCTGATCAAAATCAATCTTTTTATGTTCACACTGCGTCAAAAAATTGTAAACACAACTAAAAACTTAAAATATTTAATACCATGGAGAACTATATCATCTTATATCACAGATTTTATAAACCCCAAAATACAAAATAATTTAATAAAACAGTATTCGCAAATTATCCACAGTACTATTGAAGAATAACAAACGAACCTCAGAAATAGGGAAACTAGCTTTAATACGAAGGATAACATCTAATTATAAAAATACTGGCAGCTGGTGAACCAAACCCATGTTGATCACTTTTTTTATATTGATGTTTCATTGGGAAAGCCTTAACCAATCATGATACAGCTTCATCCAACTGTATAAGTGAATACTATTTTGGGCAGTTTTTGGGTTAATCTATTGAATGATTATAGCTCTCATAGGGATACCGACATTTTTCAACATTGAAATGTAGGTTGACGTATTAATTAGGTTGGAAATATTTCGACGATGTAAGCCTAAGAAGAACAGCAGCGTTTTAATAACTTCAATATAGAACTAAAACGACACTGCTCTATAATGCAAAAATAATTTTATCGATTTACTAATGAATCATTCATCATACTAATTAATTAAAAAAATTTGGCCCCAAGTAATTGCGCGATGTGACGTCGGGTTCGTTCAATGTTAGCTTGTGTAAAACTGGTATATCCAAATAAAAGTTTAAAAAGCTTATAAATATAATTATGTAATGAAATATCATAAATAGGCAAGCATATGGATTTCGATCCGCACTTCATGGAGTATCTTCTGCAATAAAGTTATCTGTATTTTGTCCCAATGCTAGGAAGTTATACAACTTTATTTATAGAATCCTTAACTATCCTAACAGAGTAGCAGCACAATGGGCCACGAATCACTCCTACTATAGTTATTGAAATTCTTCATTCAATTTTACACCGAGAAAGGTCAACGTAGTTAAATGTCATACGAGTCGAAGTCAATGGTATATATAGTTGTTTTACAAAAAAATAAAGTGTCTTAATAATACAACAGTTTTATGAATTGGTTTCGCATTCTATAGTATTTATGTTTATATGTAGGCATTTCCTTAATTGCCAGCCATTTTAGCAACATCTAGAAACACGTTTCTAATTTGTACATATTCAGTAGTTGCGGGTAAAGTAAATTGAAATTTTATGTACTGTGTTGTATAAAAAACTTTGTGAGTGCAATTAAATTTTCATCTTACTTAATTCTAACATATCTTACTTAATATAAAATACAATATTAATACGTAACTGAACATGTATTTATACTAATAATAACTTATTTTGCGTGATCCGCTACAAAACCTTACTTAACCTAACATTTTTATATGAGATGGTAAGCTTTACCTAACCGTTATTAGTAACGATTATCAACTTTAAATGTCTTACTCTATACAGTCCGTGAGCACATTTCTTTAACTAGATAGCAACCATTAACGAAACATGTTTAACTTTACTTAATATTGTTAAAATTTAAAAAAAACCTTACCTTACATAATGTAATAAACCCATTTCATTTAAAAATTGAATTAAATTACAAAAACTTTAAATTATAGAACCTTTAATAGAAATAGAACAACTAAGAGTATTTCTTTTGTAGTTTTTAATATAATAAATGAACTATTTACTATGCTATCTGCCCTTTTTGGCTCAGAACGTTTTTAGTTTATTCTAAACTTTTATTTATTTAAGTTTATTTTTTACGTTAGTGCTATCAATCAGAGCTGTCCCATAAACTAAGATAACAGCTCCATCCTGTCCGAAAGGAAGAATTGAAAAGGTGACAGTTTTACAGTAGAAGTGAGTCGCAAATAGTGATCTGCCGTATCACAAGGACCGGCCTCCCATAAACCCTGCCGGGTGGGTGGACTGGTGTTGAATCATTGCAAAGGGCGAGAATATATAACTGTCAACCACTGCTTATTTATCGCGTTAACAATTATAACTTTAATGGAAACCTTGAAATCCACCCGTCGTTCTAGAATTTATCTTCTGCCACCGGGAATAATGCAATCAACTCCTCCAGTTTATTATCTTTAATTGTTATTGAGCGAAAGTCAGACTTGTGAGTGGAGATTTCTATACAAAGATTACAATTCTTCGAAGGCTTTATCTTATATTGAATCTCTAGGCTACCGTTTCGCTTTAGTATAGTAACAAAATCAATATTCGTAGTAGTGGAACAATCAATTGTTTAGTAAAAATGTCAAACTTCTCAATTTTGTACGGTTGTAAATTTCTGCCACAATTATGTTAATATATTGTATAATTTTCATGAATGTATAATATTATTGAATATCATCACTAGATCTTACTCAAATTGCCTATTGCATTAATGCGCCGTTGGGAGCCATTACGATATTTCAATATTAGTGGTTACATCACTACTTGGCAATCGTACGTTATCTACTGTGGTACATAACTTATCTACGTCGATCATAGAAGTTAACCGATAGGGTGCGGAGACATAGCGATAAATCTGCCAGAACTCGCTCGGTATCTGCCGGCGAGCACGGTGCGGCGCGGCCAAGGGGCTACAAACAACCCGCGGATAACTCGCCTTATCGGGCACTAGATCCATCGAGCTCTGTCGAACATCCCGCTGTGTGAATTAGAACTGTGTGTTGACCTCCCGGCGACCCCACGACTGATGGCTTCTAGTTCCAAACAGGCGGCGATTGCGGGTCAGAGGTGTCGACGTCCGTACACCGCCCCGCTCCGCGGCCATCGAACAATGGACCCGCTCGTAGACTGTCTTATTGGGTTTCGTAACCTCACAATGTGCGGAACTTCACTGATGGACTTCTCATTGAAGTCGGAAAACTCTGATACATTCAAAAGTAGTGATAAAGATTGCTATTTGCACTGAGATCTCAGACCATTCATTTGTATTTCCCGCAACGTAACTGAATATGAGTGAGGGTAAGGATATACATTAATATAAAGGGAAATACATACTATTCGCTAATGATGGTATCCACAGTACTAACCTAGTTTAATCTAAATTATGATGTGAAATTTTTGATAGTGGGATGGTCTAAGTACTAACAGCTTGATGTCTCGTTGCACCGAAAAGTACAACAGCACCGAATATAAATGTCCAATCCCATAGCTCCGAAAGAATGGACCGAAATGATCACAACACCAACAGAATCTCATACAGTTCCTTAGCATCATATTCCAACAGAACAATAGAACAGTAATGTAGCGTATCAGAAAAAGTATGCATAGAATATGAAATTTTGTGTTAAGATTCTGATATTAATAAAATTTGCCGTTGGTTTGTTAAAAAAATATATAATTCAGCTCCAACATGCAGCCACATTCACAAAGAAGTTTGTTGTCGGTGCTATGGTGTTAGGTGATAACAGCATCAGATTCCAGACGCTACAATAAGAGGAAGGTGAAGTGGAGTATTTATTCTAAATCAACCTCTCCCTTCTTGGCTACGTTGCATGTAGAACACTCGGTTGCTCCACCGTGCTTAGAGATCGTGTCAGTAACATCGTAGTGCACCGAATTGTGTAATAAATGAAACAATGAGAATGAAAATTCACTTTGGATTACACTACATTTTATATTTTTAATCTAGTTATCTCAAATGTCAAAACGTTTGATTTCAATGGTCAAATGTTGATGTAAAATGTCAATGGTTCGATTTGAGCTTCTTATTTTCGATCTCTTCCATAGAACATGTGTTTAGATTCCAGGAGTCAAGTCTGAAACCGCATCAGACTCCAGTAGCCGCAATAAGAGGTAGGTGAACTGGAACTAAACATTCATAATAGTTCAAATGTGCATCCTTAGGAAAGGAATGGAGCTATTTCTTCATAATAATTGTAGATATATGTATGATATGATAGAATTAACCGTTGCCAAAGTGGTCGGATTTTTCAGTGATGAAACTCATCATGGAAGATCTATAATCTGTGAAACCTGATCAGCGGCTGTGATGTAGTCTAAGCCGGGTACGAGTGCATGTGTGGTACGTACATCACCAAGACTTGGCCTGGACCCAGACATGCCTCTCTGTGTTCCTCAGTGCTCTCGATAGTTGCCAGTAAATCCTCCGATAGCCTAGGAATTAATTATCACACTATCAGCCAGTCGCCATGTTTATTATGTGCTGATAAGAGAGCCCTTGATAACAACAGTCCACAGGTCCACTCTCGTAATTACTTCTCCTTCCTAGAGCTGATAACTGGAACTATGAGCGTCCCTGGGACTGAGGCGTGGGCCGGCGATATTCAAATTGTATATTTAACATTGTTGCATTGTGAATGAAACAAGGTATTGTATGTCTGTGCAGTTTCAAGTCAGCAGTAGGTATATTTTCAATGTAAGATTATTTTAAAAAAGTCATCCACCTTTATATTGTTTAACTTTAACATGGTAAAATTATACTAAAAATCCTGCGGTTAATTCTAAAATACGAACATCGCATTCATAACTAAACACTATTTAACTATCAAAAGGAATGAACATATAAGAATCGGAGGTTTTTGGGATACATAATTGTCTCATAAAATGTTATTTAAGTTTGTGCAGAATTTAATATTATGCTTTAAGGTAGATTTCATAGTTATTTACCACATGAACAGTACTTTCACTTGATTTAAAAGTTATGTTCAAGAATATTTGAGAACGTAGATGTTGTTGTCATATATGTATAATATTCCCGCTGGTAGCAACTGGATGTTCGAAAATGTTTATTGATGAAGGATGATTTGAAATTATAGTAGGATTTTGGACATTTGCCATCGCTATATTTTTTGTAAGATAAACTATGGCAATTCAAGTATCAAGTATCCTATTAAATATTTGAGCTGCATCGTAAACTCTTCATATTGAGTAAAAGAGAAGATCTGTATTTTATTTCCATTTGGGTATTACGAGAAGTTGCAAACTTTGTTCAATGGTACTCATAAAGGATGGATCTGTCTTAGATGTACAATGTCAAAACGGAGAGGACTCATAGCTCCTAATAAAATAGTACTATGAGAAAAATCTTTGTGGGTGAAAGTAGCGTGTCGGAGCATTGCTATTAGGTGCTATGGAACTGCTATGTCAGTCAGTGCTGTGTTACTCTCGGGCCGTTCTATGGGAACTTTAGAACTAAGAACTATGCTATTAGGTGCTGTGGTACTGTGAGCTTAAATATTCGATGCTAAGGAATGAATTCAGGTTGGTAGTAGACCATCCCAATGTTATGCACAGTAACATTATCTTAATGTCGTGTTCAATTAAACTGGTATTGCAGCCATCATTTCTGAACCTATTATTTATATTTATATCATGTAATATTGATTTATATCTTTACTTTCACTCATTTTCAAGGTCTCCAACAAACTATTTAACTCTTTTATATTATCTCTTAGTGAATTACATTATAAACTGACATATTTGGATTACACTATTTGTGTTCCTGAATTTTTGTATCAAAAACAATTATATTTTAGTTTTGTTCCTAATCTTAATGAAAATCCATGTCATTGCCAAAACCTTACTAGTCAATTCTATGAATAATGTTATTTTCAGAACGAAAATGAGTTAAATGTAACTTTTCTAATTAATTACCTACATTCGAAATGTAAAGGCATCATCCAAGTTTCCCTGTTTAAATTAGGTTGACACGTTGAAGACTCAATTAAAATCTTGAAATGTTCCTGTATCACAAGGTAGTGCCGAGATCAGTCAACTTATATTAAACAAAGTTGCTAGTAATACAAATTCGCTTATACAGGTGAGTAGAGGGAGTTGAGTTGCATCTAATTCGCCGGGGCGTAACCAATAATCGGCCAATATTACCATCAGCAATTAAAATGGGTGTAACAACAAATATTATACTTGGCAGCCTGCCATGTTTGGAATAATTTAACTCTAGTGTTTCTTTTCGTTCTTTATAAATATATGAATATTGCATTTATGAATATTATTTTGTAGTGAAAATACAAGCTAGACTGGAGAGAATAGGGATTAGTTCTCGAAGTGTAGTTCTAGGTTTATATTTAAAATAAACCCGTGATTCTGTTACTAGCTTGTTAAAACTATTTTCGCCGGCTTGAGTAACATACATGTTTATTTTTGTACTGTAGAATCGCACAATGTGCTCTGCATCAATATTCCAGATATTTAATTACATTCTTATGGCATATCATATCCTATAGTCCACTACGCTTCTGTGACATTGGAATCTGTTGCCTAAGCATGCTATTAAAAAAGAACTAACTTTGGCCAGATTCCTTTGATTATTAGATCACTGCCTCATTACTGTTACTGAAATTTGTTACTGATAACTGTTATAGCTCATCCTGCAGCAGTGGTGAAACCATTCATGGTAGACTGGTACCGATTGACCGATGGCGTGATTTTTTTCTTATTAGCATAACTAAAATCAAATAGGGAAAAGTGAATTTTGCATCATGATCATTGGGTATATATAAAAGCTACTTGTTTGGAAGTATTTAATTCGGCAGATAAATTTAAATTGCCAGATAAAAGTAGATCTATTTATGGGACAAATAAGGGCTCGCGGTTAATGTTTTTACATTTCTATAAAAAAAATCAAAACAACGTGTTTATGAGTATATGTTTTAGTAGTATCTTTATTGTTGGCTGAGCTTATCATTCATGGAGCTGTAAAATTTTCATTTCTGCCTGTCCTTATGTAAGTCCCGTTGTCTATCTGTCTGTCTGTCTGTCTCTCTACATGATATCTCAATTCTATCTTCATTTATATATTAGATATGATGGATCAGTGAGTTTGACAGTGATGCTTGTCACTCCATGGGATTTGGCTGGTATTATTGTTTAGTATAATGGCAACGTAAAAATAGCAGAAACAATAAATTTGTAAAAACTCAGTACGTTCATAAGGGATTTTAACAAAAACCACATTACTACATGCAGCCTAAATACCCCAACATCTCTTTGTTTGAAGTTTGTTTTTTACGATGGAAGGATTGTGAGGAAACAATATTTTTTCCGGAACTTTGCCATCATTAGTGATACAATACAATCACAACACTTAAACATCATTTTATAGTGACTTTGTGTGTGGCCTTTTATTATTTAAACATTCTTTAAATATCTAAGTTAATGAGAAAAAATGAACGTCTCATGTGGCAAGATATTTCGAGAAAGATTTCATCTGTAGAGTTAAAATTTTGTATGAAACTTTATTTTTACAATGGTGCATACATACCTTGGAATTCGACTGCACGTATTTGAAGCGTTACTCTAAGTAAGGTGACACAATTTATTTTTGTTTCATTGTCTCTCGTTCTATCTGTCAATGAAATTTTTTCTTTGAACCTTAGCGATGAATGTTACGCAAAACATGGTGTGGCGTACTCCTACCTTGTAGGCGTACTCCTACATGATAAATCATTCGTACGGTCGTTGTGTGCTGATGTCCGGGGGATTAATTTCAGTTAGTTCTGAGGTCCGCCGCTACGCCTAACTTAGATTGTTATCATTCAGATATTAATTGCCTGAGCCTCTCACTCCACAGAAGTCAGTACGAGTGCTCGCTGTCTCAATTCATGTAACTAGTACATGTACAACAAAGATGTTATATACAATTTTCTCAGCTTTTAAGAACAAAGTTAACTCAGGTATGTTACAAATACAATGTTTACTTTCCTTTTACTGTTTTACATAGTTTTACGTTTAGTAGTAATATATATATATATATATATATATATATATATATATATATATATATATATATTCTATTATTATATTATAGTACTTAAGTTATCTCGTTATATTGTATTGTATTGTACTATATTTATTGCATTGTATATATTCTTACTAGGCTATATATCAATTCTAAGCAATCCATATTTTAAAATTTTTACACAATCCAAATTTTCAATGAATGGAATATCAAATAAATACAGTTATTAAAAAAAATCCAACATTATATTCTAAAAGTAAGCGAGTTCTATTGATTATGATAGCTATCTAATCTGCTTCGTGATGAAGGAAACTCATGTATCACAAAAAGTTGCTCGACGGTAGTGAGGTCGGGTGTAAGGTAAAAAGTGTTAGAAACACCCGTTATGGTACAACGAGTTTAGGTTTGAACTGCATCCAAATAGACCGATGTTAATAACGGGTTTGTCTAGCCAAGGTATAAATAATGCGGTGTTACGTCACTTCCTGCGTAGTATGCAACTGGAACGGCGGGACAGCGTGCGTTGTGCAGTGGTACATCTTGTAGACATCTTACAGGCCCGCCTCTTGAGACAGGTACAGGGCACGGTTTGTCTACATACATATACAAGTACTGAGTCCTTAACTGCGGGACGATCAGTGTGGGAAATTTAGTGCTAGTAGTTCCTGTAAAACTAGTACACTAGAGTTTTTCTTAATTATCTAAAATCGTTACTGTAATTAGCTACATCTTTTCGTTAATAAATTGAATTTGTTTTATATTCTTTCTTGTCTGCAATTGTTAAATGATTTGATTTATGTTTTATATGTAAGTTTTTATTTTAAGGTGTGGATAAAATAATAATAATAATAATGTTTTATTTTCTCAAATATGTGTACAGTTGTTTTACAAACAGTAATGTCTTATAAACCAGGTCTGACATCAAGAATAACATTTTATATATATATATATATATATATATATATGTTATATATATATATATATATATATCATTTTATTCTTGAGGTCAGACCTGGTGTCTAAGAAATTATTGTTCGTAAAACAACTGTACACATATTTGAGAAAATGAAACATGATTATTATTATTTTATCCACACCTTAATTTAAATATAAGTGTTACAGATTATGCAATACTATAAAAACGTTGTAAACAAAACTTTTATTATACTTACCATCTTTGGATTAAATTTGATACATTTAAATTAATTATTAAATTTAAAATGCGGAAAAGAATGTTTGATTAGAATTGGATATACGAGTATTATTGAAATTATATACGGTAGTAGTAAAATTCTCAAAGTTAAAATGTAACTATGTCAGAAGCGCGTGACATTTTTCACTTTTGTTTTGTATTTACATATTTGGAGTACGGCTACAACACGTGTCGCAGAGCCTATATTTGAAATTTAAAATCTCTAGTTGCATGTGTTACTATGTCGCATGGTAAAATGTCATACTATGATTTTACTCTAATTTTTACAAGTTGATCTGTGTTTTCTCGTTGCCATCAAGGTTACCCACACGATCAGTGTAAAAATGTTCACTAACGCTCAGCCAAAACCCATGACGTGGCATGCACCGTAATCCAACTCGATGTTTCTAATATAGATTAGAATGAAGAAATTGAACACATTGAAATAATACTTGTTATTAGCAGTTACCCGTTACCTCACACGCAACTTTCAAAGTTAAAGAGCGCAGGCTTCTTAGTAAAAGCATTTATTATGAAATATGATAAAGTCCTATGATATTTTCCAAACAGAAGTAGGCATATATCAGGTATATATTATTTCAGTGCCATAGCTAAGAGATTCACTAGTTGGAAATGTTTGGACTGGTATATTTTAGGGTTTGTGCGAGTAGGAGAATGCATTTCTGGTTTAAATCGATACATTTTCAAAAAATGTATATACATAAAAGGTGTCCACTTTTGGCCATTTATATCCACTTACGTTCTAAGGTATTTCGAGTGCCATACCTCACTTTTGCCATACCTCGAGTTTGCCTTTTCTTCCGATCAAGAAAATATATAAGCATATATAAAACTAATAAGCCCTACATGTATGGCATTTTTATTAACAGTCTAAAATGTGTTTTGTGAACGTTTTAAATTCGTTTCCAATATAATGTGTTTACGGCTCTTCAGTTGAACTTGTATTGTTGTCTTAATAGAGAAAACCATACATACAGATGTTGGTTTCTAAAACCTACTTCGGTTAATAAACGTTACCTTGTCACACATCGATAATCATGATTTTTATATTACCATTATTCATTATTATAATTTCTTTAGATGTTTTACTTCATACTTGATATACATGTTATTTATTATTATGTCTGACATATTTATTACCTGCATCTTATGAATTCTCTGACAAAATTTAAATTAATGAATACATTTCCTTAATACTAGAAAGGGGGGGGTAATGTTACTGTTTAATTTATAAGAGTGTAATGTGCATTGTAATTAAAGTAACTGATAGTGTACTGGGCAAATTTTGCCCAAAACTTACATTTACAGGATGGTACCATCGAGCTCATATAATATTTGCTTAAACATATATTATTTTATTAAAATTTACGTTTATTTTTCATATAGACACTTGTACTCTAAAGTACGCCAGCATACCTTTCAATAATACCTGGCACAGTGAAAACAATAAAATAAATCACTAGGTTGTAGCCATATTTTGATAGTATTTACTAGGTTAAAGTTAGTAACTTGTTATATACGGCAATGATTACGTATACAGTTTACCTCAGAGAGTTTGAATAATTATCCAACCCCGAATATCAGGTTTATGTTCATTAAATACGAGGACTTGTTATTCAAATGAAAAATACATTTACATTCATGACGTGTTCATTTTAAAACGGCTGTTTTACACGAATTCTACCATCGTTTATTTTATAATGGTATCGTGGAAAATAAATAACCCAGTGGAAGTAAACTTATTCAAGCTTAATTGGAACAGTGGCTTGTCTCCAACTATAAACGAACTATTTTATGTATGCAAAGATACTCAGGAATGTGAAAATATTCCGCCCACACGGTTGAGACTAAAGGAAGGTAATATGATGAAATACATGAAATAGTAGGCTGAAAATTGACGTTTTACCGAGTACAACATTTCTAGGCACTAAGATACATGTTTATGTAACTAAACTTTCATCTTTGTCTGAAGTCATGTACTGGTTACACTTGTCAAAGAAGACGTCATATAAAATACTACTATCTGAGAAAAGTCATGTATTTTCAGGCTCCAAACCTGGATCATGAATTAAAATATTGGGATAGGGCAACACTAAAGTTCGTTTTATTAATTAAACTTACACAAAAACTACAAATCCTACAATTTAAATTTGTTTTATGAAAACATGCTAATTTATTTGGTTAATGCCATCAGCCATGTTGGTGGGTAACATAGTAAATGTATAATTCAATAACATCATAAATATGACATTATCATTTAGTATTCAAGCTTGGCTTTTCATGTGATGACAGAATCATCGTCTCTCAGAGTCAGTAACATTTTTAGTGAACGAGAGGACAACAGAAAGTAAAGTAATATAAATCTAGTTTCTACGATTGAACTAAGAAAAACTAAGAACTAAGAAAATTATCCAGCTTATATTTTGAAAACCGGTCAGTAATTTAGTATAGCATAAGTTTTTTCACGTTTCGAAAATCACATTGTTTACAACGGAAGATAACGTTTTAAGTTCCAACCAGAAGTCATCACGTTACTTACAATATTACAAGGTAGTACGCCACACCACGTGTCGTGCAACAGGCCTTGCGAGGGTTAGAAGGAAAAATCTACTTATATAACTCATACAGATACACAGACACACAATCACACAAAAAAGAAATTATTACTTTCCCCTCCTTTGGAAAACAAAAGAGAAACTGTGTAACCCTACTACGTGATAATCTTCAATGACACTGAGCAAAATTTAATGTCTAGATAGGCACTATCACAGAACTATTTCTTGTCTACGTAGAACTGAAGTTTTGTACAGAATTCAAAGTGTAAAGATGAAAGTTTTCTCGAGATATCGTGCCACATGGTACATTCACATTTTTGTTGAAAAAGTTACGTTTCATAGCTAGGTGTTCAAATTATTAAAGTTCCAGTAAGTTAGCTAGGTTACTACAGTGCAAGAGTGCGCTGAAGTAAAATACTGTAACCTACTTTTGACATTGCTCCAGGCTGTAATACCTTTCTTTTTACTCTTTGAATAAAAGTGTCACTTATAATCTTATACAATCATACACAGGTTGTTAACAACTTTATTTATTCTGATATTTTCTAGTTGTTCATAAGACAAATGTAAAAATAATGGCTAACGCTTAACCACATCCCATGGAGTGACAGGCATCATAAACGAAATCTGAGTTGTGAATATAGAAATGAAGCTTTTTGCAAAACTTCAAGTCTATACATCGGTTCATTTTCGAAATGCCTTGCGGACAGTCAGACACATGGACAAGTAGACAGTCAGAAATTAAAATTACCATCCCCCTAGATTGATAGGCTTCGCTAACGTTCAGCCAAGAAGTTATTTTAAAACTGTTTATTCTGTTTCTCGTCATTAAGTACTTTAATATACAAAATCTGAAAATAAGTGTGGCACAGAAAATCTTATTGAATCACAGCATGGTTTAGATATTTTATTGTTTCTGTTAAATAAAAATAGTAGGAAGTGTTTGAAACTGTAAAATCCCTCTGGACTACGCTCTACTAGTTTCTAAAGTTGCGGAAAAAACCTCAAACCAATGTTACGATTATTAAATTAAACAGGCTATAAATGTCAACAACTGCTCTGTGTAAATATTATGTTATGACAACTCAAATATTTGTTTAATAATTTAAACTATTATAATAAATTTGTTAATATTTATAATCCCTAATGCAAAGAGTAACCTTGATAGTAACAAAACCGACTATTAATTTTTTCTGGAATCGCTGTTAAGCTCAGAGTTTATCCAGATAAGAAAATTAGTATAAGCTTTAAGAAAAAATATATTTTTAACTGTATGTTTTAGCAAATACTGGTATGCAGTGCTTGGCCAGTACTATAATGCAGATTTAAATGACAAGTTACTATCTAACTTTTCCTTTAAATTGAAGACTGCTATAAAAGTCATCTTAGTTACCCTTTAATTGAAGTAGGCCTCAGACCTGCTTATGTATATATATTCTTGATCAGGACAACAAAACAAACTCAATTGTGTCATCAGAAATGACTGAAAGTTAATTAAAAAGTCATAAAATTCCAAAATAGGCATCTAATGACTGAATTTGGCTTCTCAGACCTTTAAATGTAATATTCTTGGTCGGGGAAACAAGGCAAAATCATGTATGGCTCAAAAAAATTTTCATACTGGTGTAATTTAGAATGGTCATAACTATGCCCATGGTTCACACTACGTTCCAAGAAATGGAGTCTTTTATTAAGGTGTCAAAACTAAGTCAAGAGGCATGCAAAGGTTATGAAAAATGAACAATACATGGGAATAAATTGGCCAAAATTGATCTTGACAACAGATAAGTCAAGTTTAATATGTTTTAAATAAGAAAACATTTATATATCACAAGGTATATACCTTACTTATTAGAGAGATAATTTGACTGCGTTTCAATAGTAAATATTTATATTTCTTTTGTATTCATCATGTTTTATTACATATCATTATATTCTATTAGTTAAAATAGTCCTATAAACAGTTAAAAAAAATGAAATACAAAAGGCACAAAAAAACTCCTCCTTTGATAAGACTCAGCTTTTGCTTCGGGTACAGTATTGATAAGACCTCCTTATTATACAACTCTCGCCTTGTGGTAGACGATAAAGTTATCAGTTATCATTATACCATAATGTGTGGTAGCGAAGATATTTGTCCTTTTAAGCTCGGTATAACTTAATTTTTTGTTTAATTACTTAACGAAGAACCAGTAAAAAAGATTGCGTCATTAAATCAGATTATTTAAAATGAGAAAGTAAAAAGTTTACGTTTACGAATATTAAAGTGTTTCATAATTACAATGTATATAGATTTTTATTGCCAGTATTAAGCTCAATAATGTGACCCGCGATAAGCTCGGGGACAAAACACTTCTGTGGTCCTCGGTTTAACGAGCCCTGGAGATTCCTCGGCTGGAGTGTGACGAAGACGACTTAATTGACGCCAAAGGACTGTTTTGCCGGTAGTAAAAGGCAATTAGATCTTAGCGTAAGTCCTCTCGCCTTGACATTTGGCTTAAAATATACGATACGGGACAAGCCATCGTTAAGATACGATAATTGGATGAACCTTTCCGCCGCCCAACAACATAAAGTCAAATATCCCACAGAGCTCTACTTAATGATGACCAGTTTACGAGCGTCAATTCAACGACTTTAGATATTGATGCTGTCTCCCGCATTATATCGAACCAGGTATTTGCCTAATAGTCTAGTAGTTAATTAACATGTAACTAAGTAAGAAAACCATTATTAACTAAGTAAGTCAAGCAGGCAGCGTAACAGTTGAGATAGATACTTGCTACCCACCGTCAATAACTTATTTAGAACTGCATTTATCTGTTACACATAAGTAAATAAAAAGCTTTTTACAGTAGAAAACTAATTTAGAAGTTTATGAACTACTTTGAAGTATAAGAATACAAAATTAAATACTTCTTCGACGTTACAAGAGCTAATTCGATGTAATACTAAATATACAAAAAAAATATAGTTCCATAACTATCTACACTTAGCTACAAATAAAATTTCAATAAATACTTCTTGAACTTTTCATAATGTTTCCAAACATTTTGTTTGCTTCTAGCAGTGTAGTGTGTTCGGCCATTGTGATGATTGTTAAACATCGACAATTAAATATGTACTAATATTGTAAACCAAGTTAATCTGAGACTGATATTTACATTTTTATGTTCAGGAAATATTGGAATTCTATTTATTCGCTGTAAAGACTTACACAAAAGAAGTAGATATCATCAAAGAGGCTTACATAAATGTATGAAGTTTAGAAATTCACAAAGTAACACTCCTATGAGTCATTCAGACATCGTTAAGGTAGACGAAGTAGTGGTAAAGTCAAACATAGTATATCTATAAAGCTCTAAAAATTGTATATAATATTGTATCGTCCAGAATGTTATGTACATCAAATAAATAATCGATTTGACGTACTGAACTCGTAACAGATCAGGTTGGAATGTGAGAATGACTTACGCTTATGTATGTGTTGTCCTGCCTATACTCATATTCTGGACTATGAACTATGGACTATTCTGGAATACTATATTTCATCAACTTACAATTACACATATTCTACACAGGTTCATAAGTAGGAATATAAAATTACAGTTCAATTGAAACAAAACTGTTGTGTACTGTGAAGAATGGAAAATTATTACATTAATTAAACATTGTGCATAATTTACAAGCTTAGAGGTTTGTTTAAAATTACACAGCGTTTCATTTGAAACATTTATACGTTATTCCAGCAAATATAACCCCTGCATTTCTGGTTCTTACAAAGCCTAATCTGTTTTCTTACAATGCCTTTCATTATAATTAAGAGAATATCATGTGCGTTTTCCAGTTTGTAAGTTCCGCCGCTTCAAAATAGTGCTGACCCAATAAAGGTTTTGAGATATGCCTACCAATCTACGGGAAGCCGTTTTCAGTAAATGACTGAATTTCTAAAAAGTTAATCATAACAAACTTTTACTGAAATTGGCTTGCCATAGCAGAGAAAAACATGAAATTTTAAGTTACATTACCAATGTACGTATTGTGCTGCGGTAAACGTAGATCAGGTACACCGTGGATTACACTGGACGTATAATGCTAGGAAGTAGAGGATACATTTAATACCATCCAAATTCGTTGCTATCCTTAAGTATAAGGATCCATCATTAATTTTTGGAGAACTTTCTAAACCTGTGGTTAAACCCCAATAATGTGAAACGTATTAAACCGATTAATATTTGTTGAATAACTTAAATATAAACGTAATTCCAGTTAGAAAGATAAGTGAAAAACTATTTAGGAACATTAAAAGTCAGCAGGTAACGCATTTTAGTTGTTAAGTACGGTTAATGTAGTTAATCTCAGAAGCGAAATTAACTAATCATGAGTACTCCAAAGCTTACCGATATTCCAACTGTATGACTATCGTCCCAGTTTTCCCATCCCCGTCAATCCACATATTGCTAAATCACGGTATTAACCGACATACCTTTATGTTACTCTTCTAATAAAAGACAAGAATATTTCAGTGTTAGCCTTTATCAACTCAAGCCTTAGTTAGTATTTCAATGTTTTTATAAAATGCATGTAATTACTGGATTCTGTTTATAATTAATCAGTTAGCTGCGCAAAAAGGTCATTGTTTTTTTACTAAACTTAACTTGTATTGTTTCAATGTGTATCGATAATCCTATGTATGTTTCATTAAACAGCCTATATTATTACAGTTTTTAGGATGTGAAGAAATTTACATTTTGATGGAGTTCTAATGATGCTGCAAATCGGAGACCGATCACTCATGATTACTTGGATTGCTTCCTATGTGTATAATCCTTTAAAACGCTATTAAGGTTGAGAAATTTCAGGATTTTTTGCCAATATGATAATGAAACGTAATCGTTTTCATTGGTTTTGCGATTAACTGGTTATTTCCGAGACTGATTTTACTAAATTTGTAAAATAACAGCTTATTATATATTCAACATAAAAACCCACACAATTTGAGCGTACATTTTGCTCCACTTAATAATAAAAAATTCATGCAATAGGTCAGAACTGTTTATTTCGGCACTTCAAGATTTATATCAACACAATAACTTCTCGTTATCCTTAGTAAACTACTTATCGTATGGTAATATACTTTAGCTTTAACAAAGCTTGTCACTTGTGGGATCGAAAATTTTATTTTTTTCTGTCTGTCATTCTATGGAACACGATAACTCGAAAACTATTTGACCTGTAGTCATGAAATTGTGCATGAAGCTTTATTTCTATATGAGGAACGCTGAGTTAGATGATGGTGTACGTTATTCCATAGAATATGGCTGAGCGTTAGTGAATATTTTTTACATTGGTCTTATGAGCAATTATGATGGCAACGAAACAATAGAGAAATAAATTTGTAAACAAATTCAGTACACCCATAACAGATTCAAACATGTGAGATATTAACACACGTAGTTCAGTGGTATGTATACTTTTATTTTTTTTTTTAACTAAAATGAAACTAAATTTAATGAACAAAAATATCAAAATATCATGTATCATGATACGTCGTCAGTTTAAGTTAGCATGAAACTTCATTTCTACAAGAATAAGTACAATGATGCGTCATTTTGTGCCAACTTCTTATTTGTATGATTTTTGTCTATTTGTACGCAGGAATCATGGGAATGAAATCTATATAGGTTTTACAATTTTTATGCAACCTCAGTGAAACTTTTCACGACACGTGGTGTGGCGATCTCTTACCCTTTTTTAGGCATTTGATAGGTATTATTTATTATATTATTCACAGAATTTTGTTATAATTAGTTATCATTTTATTAATTACTAGATGGCTTTAGAAGTTAAATAATTTTTTTAAATCATTGAATAAATACACTCTAAAATATATGTAACACCATTTTACCAGCTTTGTCTTATTGGAAACCAAATGCTTAATTTTATTTCAGTTATGTGGGTCTGACGATGTGTTCATTGAACACGAAAGGCCTCACAAAAACAAAAATTTATCATTTATTGGAGTGTTTGTTCAGAAATTAAGCATATGTAACACCAATTTTAAAATCAGCTATTTTATACGTTATAGTGTACTAAAATTTTACTTCCAAGAATTACTTTTTGAGATTCCTTTTAAATTAATGTTTACACCTTACATAATTCGAATCTTGTTATTTGAAAACAAACAACAATGATTTGTGAATTTCTAATGGCGTTAGAAAGTGTAGGAGTCCCGTTATATCGCGCCTGCGAGGTCGACCTTCTCGGTGTGTTTTGGAGGGAACGAATCATCTCAACGACCAGAAAATTGTGGCAACGTATGCAATCTGAGATCCAACGTGATCCCATTTGAGAACAATTAATTCCTTTCAACGCCAAGCTACTTTCGTGAGCTCACAAACTATCATCTTCCGGCACCTTGGAGCCCTAATGGCGGGAGGCTGAACCTTCAATCAGCGGTAAACACGGGTCTGCAACAGTCGGTCAGCGCTGTTCCCAAACAGTTGTCCGATTTATGCAGACCGTCAGCCGAACAAGTCTATAACTCGCGGTCTACCGACTTCTTCCAATTTATTATAGTTTACGACACCGCTTCGAATAACTTCATTGATTAAAATCGAGCACAACCATAAAACCTGAATTATAGTTTACCCTGCCGCAGCCGCTTGCGTAAGGAATGCAAATACTCTCAGGGGGAGAGGATAGCCTTCATAAACTTGGGATTCGACAGGGAAGTGGGACTGTTTTGTAGTATTTATCTTTGTATCTATAACATTGTTCAGTTGTTTGAAGCCGTTACTTATGTAGTTTATACATTTTTTGGACAACGGTACTGATATTCTTAATTTTTTTGTATGAAATATTAAATTTCTCCCTACATAAGTATCCGAAGGTTGAATAATTTGCAGATTAATAATCGTGCTTCAATACTTTGTCACTTTATATTTTAGTACCTTTATAACGTTCTAAATCTCTCATTTTTGCATTTCCCTTATGTGTAACTGAAATGAAAGTGAAATAACAAATCCTAACATTATTATATCAGGTGTTTATGCTTCTTAAAACAAATGAAGATCGTAAATTCTTTCAATCTAAAAATAATATACAGCATTACTCAAAGTAAGTGTTGGATGTCTAAAAAGGGTTGAATAAGGAGGGGTTAAATATCTACTAGTTGGACAGGCCGGAAGGTAAATCTGGTGATGAATAAAAATCTATCACAAAACCTATTAACGGATTGTAAATAACGGAAAACGTCTACTAACATAAATAACCAGAATTTTACGTCTGTTAATCATATAAAAGAGACAGAAAAGTTTGTGGAGATAAAGATGTCATCCCTTTGTTATCACTAAATGAATCTGGGAAAAAATACATTTATTTTCAGTCGTCTAGGTACACGTTGCCGATTAGACAAGTATGGAATGCTATTAGTACTTGCGTCTATATTAATTAGGAAGCCTAATGAATTAATGTTTATGCTTATTACCTAAGATAGACGTAAGTTTTTGGCAAATCTCCTTCACTTCTATTTCACATTGGCCCTACTTAGAAGCCCCGGATGCAATAGGCCTATAGAATTAATATTATATACACACACACACACACACACACACACACACACGCATATATATATATATATATATATATATATATATATATATATATATATATATATATATATGTCGTATAATACCCCAAAAATGGTTTAAGGTATATCATCATTATTTAATCTCCGCTTAAGATTAGAAGAATTACCTGGTAACATGTTAGCATCTTAGTAGGCTCAAAAAGGTGTACAAATGTAAATGTGAACTTGAAGGTAATTTCATACTTTTAAATGGAAGTGTCGTTAAACTAGATATATTTCAAATTATAATTCAATAATCTGAAAGCAATGGCGTAAATAGTATTTGGCTTTGGAGGGTAAGGAGTGAATCTGATGGAAGGGCACATCTCATCGGGGATATGGATTAAATAAAAATTCAAATAATCTTGCTACTACTAATTTAGAATAACACGTTTAATTACTGTATTTCAAAGCAGTTGCGTTGCCGCTACACATATACGAGTATATCTAAATAATTTTGACCTTTGGCAGAAAGGTTCTATACCCCTCTCCTCCTCTTAGTTATGCCACTGCTTGGAAGTTATCCAAATAAACTTTTCTCGTCAATAGTGTTATTGGCTACAAAATATGAACTAAAATCCAGACAAGTTGATTTTGTTATAGCCCCTCAGCTTTAAGTTATATATTTTATAAAGTTTATATATTTTTGGCACATTTCAGAGCAACTTTTAGAGCTCCAGTAATGTTTTTACAACGTATGGAGCACAAGAAGGTTTTGATTAAAGAAAGGAAATTACCAATGAGATGGATTCACTTGTGTACTGCAATGCAACTGTGTTCGCGAGGTAAGCGTCCGCTATCGGCTGAGCTATCGCCTCCGGCCTTGTGGGAGTGGAGGCTCTGGTAGTTACCACGTTATGCAGAAGTGAGCCATTTCTCGCAGCAGACGTTTATGGAGGTTCACGCGAATAATAGAGATACGCTTGTGCAGAAGAAAGCTGAGGTGTTAAGAGATTCGCGTAAAGACGCGTCCCGTCGGCAGATCCTATCTCGAGGACTCACTGTTGTGCATAAACTGGCCTTTCTATTATTATCTGACATCGTATTTCATATTTGCAGAGTCGGTGATGTGCGCGCGCATCATTACAAGCGCGATTGTTCCGACTGTTGGCGGCTCGTGTTACAAATTGGCAACAACGTGCCAACTGCCTGGCTGTCCTCCCTCGGGATATTAATGGGCTTGACTGTCCTCCACCCGATATTGTTCTGGGACCCTTCTTCATTTATAACTCTATTGAAGCGGACGTGTTTTTAATTTGCCCACCGCGTTGTCTCGGCGACAAGTGTGACGCCCTTGTCGCACTACAGGACCCCACGAGCGATTAAACTTGATCAGCTTAATTCCTTTAAGAGGTTAAAGTAATTTCACCCCTAAACATTATGGGTGTTTAGTTCGATCTTAAAATTTTACGATAGTAATTCTAATGATTACCGCCATACATTTTTCTTTCCAATATTTTGACGCACCATTGTAACAATGTAATATTTACGTCAGCGTTAAAGGTAAATATTTACTGCATCGTTAAAAGTAATGATAACGAAAATCATTTCATTACACAATAATTCAACTATGGAAAATAATCATAACTTAGGTATACGTTTAAATACAAAATATAACTCTAATATGTGCTGTTATAAAAATATATGTATATCACTCCACATATGATATTAAAAAATACACGTTTTCTTTGTATTACACTAATATTATTAATTTTCTAACAAATTCCTTGCTGTAAGTAAAGGATACATACAACATTTTATTTAAGTGTGTTTATGATTAAGGCCAAAATAATAAAAGTTGTGCCAATATGCAAAACTATTATTATTTTTACAACAATGTATTCGCCATTTCCGCATTATTAAGGTGTTCTTTAAAGGTGGTTGGTCTGTAAAATACTATAGGGTTTTAATACTTCCAAAAGGTTAATTCTTTAATTAATTAGTTACTTGAGTTAAAAACTCACATTTATAATAATGATGTATCGTGTTTTATTTCAATCCAAAGGTCCAAAATTTGAATTTTTATAAATTCTTGAAATTCAATAAAACTATGAAGACCACTTTTCCTTGTGGTAAAATGCTTTTGTTAAAAAGACATTTCATGGGTTGATGTTCTGAAAAACTTATGTAAATAAGTTTTACATACGTATTTGTAAATCAAGATGTTATAGAAATAAAATATTGTCTGGAATGCACATTAATAAAATGTACATACAATCTAATTAGAATCAATATTTGTAATTGTCAACGATTGAAATAAATGTATATCAAAATAGAAACTATCCTTCTTACATTTCAAACAAAAGGTTTCGAAAAGATGGAATCAATAACTTTTTGTAAAAATATCATTAGAACTATAAGAAACTCAATTCTTATTCTCAAGAACCTTAGAATTTTCTAGATCATCCTTTTAAAATTAAACTTTTAAAAGCAGACTAGTCAAATAAAGTTCAAGGAAACGCTAATAATTGTTTTAACTTATTGGCCGATTTACGTACGTGCACTAATCTTGACTTTTAATTTTTGACACCTTTTGTACGAAAACAGTACTTTCTCCCCATACTCTTTGTGTAAAGAGAAAGCAAACTTCCTTACGTAGGCCTTTGCATATATTACCTCCATTTCCTAGAAAAGTACACCTCGTCTCTCGCAATGAACGCTCCAGTTATGGCGGTGGGGGAGACGAGGGGGCAGATGGGCAGTTACGTGAACAGCCAGGACACCTGCCGCAGGATCAGCGCAGGACCGGTCCCAGGCGCTGCGCCGAGCCGACAGGAAGTGGCGACTCGTACTCATCGCTGAAATCTGACCCGTTGTATCAGATTACAGTTACAGCAAAATTTTATATCATGCAGGAAAGAAATCTGCATTCAAACCGGACAAGACCTCCGATAACAGAAAATGTGTATGAAAGAGTATTCTGAAAATAAAAAAATATTATTTATCTTAATTGTTAAAGTAAAACATCTATAGACTGTCGATATAGTTTAAATCTAATACAGTTTTGTATGTAGTTGTTTTATTTTATATAATAACCAATATCAAATTATTGGTAGTTCAACACGCATTACAACTACTGTAATGATCAAATAATACATAAATAGGTGTTGCTGTAGATGGAGCTTATATTGGTCACTAATAACTTAATTACATTAAAACGTAAAACCAATATTTAATACTTTTATTTATTTATTTTTTTTTTTTGAGGCCTTTCGATAGACACAAATGTGATGTGTCTGAAGAAGATAGCCTTTCTATCGAAAGGCCTCATACACAAATAAAAAATAGGTGTTGCTGTAGATAGAGCTTATTATTGGTCACTAATAACTTAATTACATTAAAACATAAAACCAATATTTAATACTTTTATTTACTTTTTTTAGGCTTTTCGATAGACACAAATGTGATGTGTCTGAAGAAGAAAGCCTTTCTATCGAAAGGCCTCACACACAAAAATAAAAGTATTAAATATTGGTTTTATGTTTTAATGTAATTAAGTTAAAAAAATAAATAGGTGTTGTATAAGTTTTTGCAATTCTCTTGATTATTTTATTATTGCAACTAATTTTCCTTGTGCTGTCTCCAGAAACGCCTAAAATTGACACTGCGAAAATCAGAGTCCCTATTGCAGGTGATCGTCCACAGTTAAACTGTCAAACATTTCACTTTTGAACTCCGTTTGCAACACGCTCCAAATTCTAGTTTAGGTTATCAATTCCTATTGCAAAATTCATAACAGGGGAGTATACTATGAATTTCATATATTAACTTAATGATATCGTTACCACATTGTACTATATACTGGCAATCCATACCGAGCTTCAGTTCTAAGGTGTAGGATAAAGGAAAGCAAATAGTAAAGTTATTTCCAAGGAAAAGAAAACCTTGTTCCTGTCAGGTTTGAAATAAAGTTGATGCAATGTTGTCTTCACGACTTTTGCTAAACCATTAAAGGGCAAACGTTACCCTTTCAGCGCGCTAAACAGTAAACGGACTTTAGGTACACATCGTAAAACTATCGGGGCCATGTATTACATACTTCTTAAGGGGTGGACCAACCCCCTTCTGCTGTCCGACCCACGGGTTTCTTTAGACGAGGGGTTTGGCAAAGGATCGTACACAAACTGGCAGGACTTGAACAGGTTTTTCTAGATATAGAGCTGTGAACGTAAATGATATTAACTAAGTACTAGTCTTTCACTATATTGATTACTGTATATCGATGGCATATATAGGTTACTGTATAAAAATATTGCACATTTCGTATATAAATCCCACTTCTTTTTATAAATCGAGTTTTAAATTAACAATTGTTCAGTAGACTACACAATTATTACTAGAACGTTTTGTTTGTACACCTGAAAATTTAATTGACTGATTGATATAACTTTTTCAGTACCGGTACTCGTTTTTGAGAGATAAAGTGAAAGTACATTGGAAATATGTTATATTTATAAAATGCTACCTGTAACAAATTTTATAATGTTTCTGTTCTTACAATACTAATTGGTAATATCAATTATTGGGTATTTAACAATAAAGATCCTTGACAATATGATATTTTTATTATTAATATTATACAGTAAATTCATGGTTTTAAAACGGAAATAAATACAACTACAAACCTACAACTAAACCCACATATTTAAAATATTGATCTTAATTTTGATTTTTATATTAAAAATCGAAATTAAGATTAATACAATTTAAATTTCTTACTTCTTTAAAAACAATGTTACATTTTTTACTTCGCTAACTTTCATAACTACATTTTTAATCTACAAACCTAAGTAATATAAAAATTTATAGCAAAAGAAAACCGTTCCTTAAATCTACCTATCTGTATCATACTTGACAACTTATATTGCAGAGAAAGAATGTAATATTATTTCCCAATCCATTCAGACGACCGTAAATGTTACGTTGTAGTTTTTAGTTATGTTATTCAACCTCGCTAATTTCTAGACACAATAATTTACTATCATACATTTTAAACAGAAATAAAAATTACAAAAAATATGGCAGAACATATACGAGATTCCAAATGAATTAAGTACAAAAATGTATATTTCGCGCAATATTCCACGTCAGAGTAGGCGTTCGGTCAACATCTCCTGAATGGATAGTATTGTGTAACTCTGCTACTACCATTGCGTCATCCGTGTCCTGATGTGCGAGACCAATAGAGAAAATTGAACGGTGAATTATGTCGATAGCACGTTTTGGCGGCCTCTCATTGGGAGCGTATTACACGGTCTTCTCGTACTATTCGTGTAATATATAGCATCAGGCATATAGGTTGATTGGATCGAGTTTCCTGAGGTACACTGTGATACTGGTTGATTAGGGGCAGGACACAACATCGGTAATCTTACTCTCCTTTGACATTTTGCTCTCTATTTCTTGCAGGTAAATATCTTGATTTTTATGTTTGTGTTATTTTATTCATCAAACCATAATGGTAATAGTATAATAGGGTGTTAACCATTTGCCCATTCAGACTAAACGGAAATTCTATATTATTTCAAAGCAATTAACGTGACTGTTTAACCCTTTTTCATTTTAAATTTAAGTATTTAATATCAAATTTAAAAATAAGTTTATGTGGCCTATAAATTTCAAACTCTATATTAATTTAAAGGTTTGCATAGTGCAATTTATTATTTTTTAAATAGTTTCTAACTTTATTTATTTTTTTATGTGTAATTTTTCAAGGAAATATGACAGTAACGCTAGTAGACATGCTTCACTTGTGTTTATGGATTTCAGATCAGTATAAAGGGTTTAAAATTAAAATCTTAAATTAAATTAACTCTTCGCCTTTATGTAATTCAGGTTCTTTGATACCATTTGTAGTGAACATTGAGAATATCAAAAGATCTTTTTCTAACAGTTCTGAATTTTGGAGGATTATTTCAACTAACATTTATATCATGAGTGAACAATGTTGACTTCAAAAGCGTTATATGAGCTTCAGAATGCATTTCAGGTTTTCGTAGTCTACATCAATTGTTATTGTGTATCTTAAAATTATATGACTTCCTTATCGCATTTGCTTCTTTCGAAAATGCGCTTGATAACCTATTGAACACCTGGTTCATAAGTTATTCTAATAACAATTAGTATTCGTTTTTAGCTTACTTATATTCTTTTAAGAAAACTAGATTAAGTTCTAAAAAACTAACTAAAATCTTATTTGATAGCATTTCTTCCCATGAGGCATTGCATTATTTAAATAATAACTTTAAATAGATTATTTATGGTTTTAATAATCTGTTATTGTTACCGATCGATACTCTAACATTTATCAACTGCTATTGGTTAAAATATCAAACGGGAAATCAATGTAACAGTTTCACATTGCAGAATGAAAATGTAATCCAGAACTGTCAAGTAATTTTAAATAAAAAATGTTTATTTTTTAAGATTTTACATTAGTTTTTGTATAAACATATTTAAGCCATACAAGTACCAGAAAGCGAAGATTTCGTAGTTTTAGAAGTACTAATTAATGAGTTACCTCCGGTCATTTTGTTTGTTGCTTTAGGTATTTTTTTTTTGTTATTCCCAATTTAATTAATAGATAATATATGGCTTTAATTCGCATATGTGTAAATTAACTAACGGCCTGTAGTAGATAATATTTATCTCAAAAATTTTTTCACAATTTCAAATAAGTGTCGTGGATATAAAATTAAAGAATCCTGCTAGTTTTTTATAAACTTACAATTTATATATGATCGTGCAATTAAATCCAAAAAAGCGTATACATTAAGCATGTGAATAAGAGTATTTTCGGCGCTAAATTGCGTCAAAACTATTTGAAGCATTGATGCATCATAAAATCAGGGACATTACCATGGTAACTGCTTATGAAAACGAATTTCTTATTTTACTACAAATTATGTTTTCTTGTGTTGTGATATAATTACTGTTTTCGACTTTCAAATATTTTAATAGTTTATTACAGTTTTCAAAACGCTTAAACGTCAATAGTGTTAGACTCCAGACTTGGATTAGCACTCTTATTTCCTTTCTTAAAATATGTAATCAAGAGTCGAACACCACGGCGTACTCCTGGGAGCCTTGTCCTGGCGGGTAATTATGCAGATGCAATCCCTCAATTACTAGTAATCGTCTCTAATTACATCTCTAAATATCCTGTCGTTTCCTTGTAAAGGTATTTTAGAAACAGATCTGCTAGGTAATTACCCTCAAGCCAAACACTCACCGGATCGATCTCTTCAACCGGATGGTAAAATCAGTTACTCTGCCCCTAGTGTAAGTTCGGGCGAGGTAATTGTGCAGCGATCTAGAGACAGTGCTGTGAGAAGACGACAGTTGTTTAAAGTGGGTAAAAGCCGGGCTGAGTGGCCGTAATCAGCGCACAGGAGGGGTTACAATTTGTTGCGCCTCTGCCATTACACACGCAATTTGCATGCATTTGAGATTTGGTGATGCAGATTGATTGCTACCTGTCCTTGTCAATTTGCAGAGGGATTATGCATTGAAATCAGCCCTGTTTTGTTGGAACTGACGTTTTGACATGATTGAGATCGGAGAGTGCTGGCCCAAGTCTTAACGTCACCGTAATGTATACAGCCATTTTCAGAATGGACTTAAAATTTAGTTAAGTTTTATTTTGTTTCTATATTTAGTTTCAGTTATTTTGGGGTTTTATGCATAGTAGACTACGCATCCGAAGGATAATAGTATTATGAAAATCTCTCACTATATATAGAGTTTTCACAAAAGGGTGTCATGATAATACTCATTATTTCAAACAAAAGTCATAAAAATATGTCGAACAATGTCTCGTTTAGCCGCTAGCCGCCATTTTGTATTTTGCATAAAAATATTTTCGCTAAAACTATTAAAGCTAAAGATATCAAACAGCACATAGGTTGAATTGGACATTACATTTGTTTAATGCGTTTTTTGCCATTTTTTCATATTAAAGTAAATAACAAACTTATTTTTTATTTTCATGTTATATAATAAAATGGATAGCAAATGTGGTATTTTTTAGTTTTACAGGAATTAAAAATAATAATTTGCTTATAAAAAAATAGTGGCTAAGCAAGACTTTTCTCAAACTATTTTGATATCACATTTTTAGTTTTAAATTGTGAGTACTATCACTCACAGAAATTTGTGACACTTTTGTGAACACCATGTATACAAGGCAAAGCCCTCATTCACTCACTCATCACCAATTTTCCAACTTTCCGATATCACAGAGAGTTACAATTTGGCTCGCGCCTGACTCATGATTTAAATAACAAAACTAAAGCTTTTTAAAAGATCAAACGTCCATAGTGATCAAAAGGGGTTGCAACCACTAGAACAACTATATTTCATTTTTCAACTTCCGGATGTCATATAAGATGAAATTTGACATACACGCATTTTAGCTATCGAAATACAAATGCAATATTTGTCATAAACATTAACCCCCAATATGGGTTGATATATGGTTGCAACACCTTAAAGAACTATATTTTTGTTTTCCCTGCTTCCTAATTTCATAATGAGATACAATATTACACACATGACTTAATGACTTAAATATCAAGCATCCTCAGGGATCGATATTAGATTCAAACCCGTAGGTGGTTGGTAGACTAATGCAGACGTATTGTGACCTGTACTCTGTAGATTAGTTTTAATGATTAGTGTTGTGTATAGTTTTTATTAAGTGCATGTTTTAGAGTTAGTGAAGTTGACACACAACATGGTGGATGTGATTCCTGATTTAGGCGTGCCACAACGCTTTGGTATGATTTGTGTATTTTAACCCAGTTTCTAATTATGTATTAGGTTAGTTATTTACTTGAAGAAGAGATCAGATTGCAGATCTCGAAACGAAGTGTTACTAATTTTTTTTAACTGAACGATGGCAAATGTCCAGAAAAATCCTGTTTCCTTCACCTACATATATTCATTTACTTGAACATTAAAAAGCCTTCCTTCTTACAATGTATCAATCCACATCCAAACCAACTATGTAAATCAAAATCAGTATGGCAGCGTTAGAACCTGTTCTATTGTATTATGTTTTACGATATATTAGTTTTTTTACGATACGATTATTTTTTTATGTACATTTAATCATATATACTGCTAGATTCCATTAACAACGTTCCTTTAAAGAATATTTTCTATGCTGAAAGGCATCTTTCAAACTTAGCTGCGGAATTAAACATTATCTCTGAGCTCTTCTAGAGGAACCCAACAATCTGCGTGTTTAGGGATCCACAACCGATCCACCAAGATAGGATATCTGCGGTTAGGGCGCGGTGCGGTGCGGTGCAGTTGAAGCACGCACGGTCGGACCGCACAGCCTCCGACCGCACACTTTCGTCACCGACTGGCATCTGGGCCTCTCTGTGACGTATCGGATGTCGTTTGTACCAATTATACGGCCAAATTATTTGACCGCACTAAACAAGATGTGGCCAATCCCATTGCGGTTAGAATTGAGTCGGAGAACGATGACGTTTGGGTGTTTTAAGTGACTGATAACCCATTCAGTTGATGATGGGGTAATAGAGACCACAGGAGTCGTTTATCTTTTCCAACTTAAAGTAGTGGTGTAAAGCATCCATCAATATCATAGTAAAAATATTTTCTTTCGTAATAAACAAAACTAGACAGGCAGTCAGGGATTAAGTAGAGCTAAACGACCTATGCGTAAGTATGAGTACAATATTTTACTTTTTGCACTGGGCCTTATAAGATGTAGGTCTGAGTTCGTAAATACCCAGCATTAATTAAATCGACAATTAAGCCAATGGGCTGTTGCGTGGACAGTTTTATTTCTGAATTAAGTGTTCTTGGGTCGTTACATTTAATCGTGGTATCACATATAAACCCCAAAATTCACCATTATTTATCATTGAACATTATTAAGATATCATTACATCTCTACACGCAAGCACATGCATTTTTAAATAAAGTGGATCACGTGGTAACAATGGCTGTATTTTCGCTATAATTTCTCTAACTTCAAATATGAGGTATATAATAAGAAACATTTTGATAAAAATCTACATATATTAAAAAATGTTAAGTTTGTGTAAAAATACATTTAACTACTACATTACAGGATACAGTGTATTTCTAGGAATACATTTTCACACTTATTTCAATTATCAATATCTACTACATATAAAGGTTATTTAATATTGTTAACACATATGACACCCCCAAAATAAATATTTAGGTAAACTGCTGAAATCTTTAAGATACAGATATCGCGCCTACATATTTCTTAGTCACAGCTCCTAGCACTTCGTATTGTATAACAAATTTTAGCCGGCATGAATCTAAGAGGTTTTAGTTAAACAATACGAAATACAATTATTAAAAATACAATAGTTAATTGACTGATGTAAATGAAATTTTGAAATTTCAAGAGAGTGTGAATGTTTCTGTTTCACTGATATAGAGGTCTGTAAATATTATGGATTAAACTAACAAACTGTGAGTGTAAAAACCAATTTTCTATATACTATATGCTAATTTGTCACTAAACACTTAATTGGCAATAATAAGGTAATTGTGACTTTTTAAAATGATAATTACTTGAAGTTTTATAGGTTATATATTTTTATAGCTTTATGGGCTTATAACGCACCTCTATTGTTTACAAATTTCTTATATTTTTATGTAACTAGCAGTTACCAGTGACTTCGCACGCAATTTCTTATTGGAAAGTAGGGATATCATGGAAATATTCCATTTAAATAATATTCTAAACACTCCTAAGTTAAGTGGTAAGAACTGAAAAATATTTCAATCTTCTGACCTATGTTAGGTTTAAGTTTAAAGAGTAGGCCTAGTGTTTTGGGCCCTCAGCCAGGAGAGTGAAATAATGTTAATACCAAGAAAAAAATTCAGATTTATCTCCAATATTTCATGATAATCGATTTCGATAACAATTAAATTATTTTAGGCCAGATTGGAGGAATCGTAATGTTGAACTTCATAGCCTTTTAGCTAACGCACTCATGATGTAATCAATAATGAGGGTCTATGTCATTTTTATCGTATTTAAAGATATAGATTTATCGTTGATGCCCCGATTAAGAATGTATACACATGTCTGAGAACCCTATTTTGGTCAAAAATTGTACACTATATTCTATTATTATTCTATTATTTCGGTCTAAGATATTTCAGGTACCACAGTTGAGTAAAAGGCCTGATTCAGTTCAAAAACAACTCAGGCGTGTTTATATGGAGCACTTTATAAATTTGTAGCATAAGTTAAATAGTAACTTTGGATAATAGTCCTTGATATCTACTTTATAATAATGATCGAGCACTGCATAATTAATATTCGCAAAAATTTACAGTTAAAGTATATTTTTACCAATACTTCTTCCAGAGAAGGTTAAAATAATTATTGTTATTTTTAAGCTATACTTTCAATACTATAAGCGTAAAGAACTTTAAATTAAATAAAGTTATTTACATTAACTAAACGTATGATTACGTTGTTATGTTAAAGTGTTTACAAAGATCAGTTGATTACCAAAACAAAATAAATATCTGCTGACTAAACCGAAAATATCAATTGTAAGTCTAGTGATGCGTATTTCGGAGGGATTTTTGAAATAGGAATAGGTCTAAATGTTAACCAGAGACCCTAAGAATTTCCATGTAAAAGTTCAATACAATCGATCCAGTGCTCTTTAAGTAGTTAAGTAACACACCGGCTGACACCATTATATTTTTATGTACTAGTATAGATATAATATAACTGTTAATATAGGTAGGAAAAGATATGTTACACGAATAATTTGATTGGCTGAGAGTTAAGAAAGCCTAACCCACGAGGGGCCAAAAAATATCATTTTTGTATATCTATCTGTATATCTGGATCTCTGTCCACATAATATCTCGAAAAGGAACTGATCTGTATACTTAAATTATTAATTTCTATAAAGGCAACAAAGAGTTTGATGGTTGTATATATAACTTCATTGAATTTGGATGAGCGATAGTGAATTTTTACATTAGTACTATAGGTAAGCATGATGGCAATGAGAAAATAACGTAATTAATAAGTTTGTAAACAAACTGAGGCCAATAGTTCGGGTTTTTCAAATGAGCAATGTTAACACATGCCACATCATTACTTGGTGTATAGAATATTATTATTTAAACAATGAACTTACCAAACAATAACGTAATTTATCATTTGGCATGATATCTCGAGAAATATTTCGACTGCAGACGTTAAATTTATCATGAAACTTCCTTTCTACATGAAAAAAAATGTGTTCGAAAGCGATCATGTTCGTCAATGGGTTTTGGATGAGCGTCATTAAAGCTTATTACTCAGAAGGCTGTCGAAATTTGTCTTTTGTATGCAGGTATGGTGAAAAAGGTTTTTTCTGCATGATTGTCTGTCTGTCCGATATCTCAAGAATGATTAAGTATATTCTTTGCAACCTATAAATGTTGCATGCAAACTCAGCGAAGCCTCCAACACAATAGGGTGGCGTACTCGTACCTCGTATAGTTAAAGGTGTGAAACAAATAATCTTAAAAAGGTTTTTTTTTTAATTATGACAAAAATGTATTAACACTCATATTTTTAAATAAAAGTTAAATGTACTAGATTTCGTTACAGTTAGGGCGAAACCGTTCTGTATGAACGAGGATGCATGAGGATCGCATATTTACACAGCATGAACCAGTTGCAGAGACTGCCGGATACGGAAACGCGATGTGCGTGTGTCGAGGAGGAATGTCGTGTACAGCCTCCCCCTGTTGCAGCGCGCCACTACCACGCGAGCCGCCGCTCTGCTGACGAATATATAGCCGTGACGTGCGACTCATAACCATTACAAGAGGCCGCCACACCGCCTAGCGGTCGCCGTCAGCATTAGAACAGCATTAACATCGGCGGAGGGTGGCACGCGAGCGGCACGGTGTCACGGCGGCCAGTTCCACGCGAACATCTGCCGAGCGGTCTGTAATACCTAGCGTTACAGTCTCCACCCAGTTCGTACACTGTGCGACGTAAACATTTAGGGACCGTTTTATTATTAATGATCATCAATTTAAAATATCGCTAACACGGATATGATGTACCATAAAGTACCGGGTGTTATTTCATGTATCATAAACTTTCATAAGTCACATAAGGTTTCTTATTTTATTTGTCATAATATCTTTTTTTTACGCAAATGAAGAACGCGATTTTTGCCAGTTTTTTTCCAACTTGTCAAAGATCGTTAGTACTTAGCCTTGGTTTTATCCTTCCATTCTTGGTTGAGCGCCGTTGTCGCTCGATCTGAACGGTCTTAAACACTACATAGGCATCTTTATAAGTATGACCTGTAATTTGGAAGGCACAGGGTCGTGAAAGGTATTTTATAAATCCTAAAATTTGCTAATATTCAGGGCATCTTCATCATCACGAGGCATTGCAAGCATATTAGCTACTCGCAGTAGGTTATGAAATTAAAGAAATAACAAAAAGTTATCTTTGCCTATTTATTTATATTATATATGAATACTTTATTACTAGCAATAGTATCACCATTGCAGAGCATTATCCACGTGTACATGGATAGGATATGACATGTTCTTTACAACACTGAGCAATATGATATCCATAGTTATATAACTTAACATCTCAACAACAACTACAAATTGATCACTAATACAAATAATAGAATTATTCGTAATAATTCAAAATAATGTTTAATCTATAATTATTCCATTAATTACGTATTTAATATCCTGTTAATCTACTATTAATCTTACACAAGAGCCACTTTCCCCAATGGTAACTATTCACTAATCGGTCTATCTGCACAAGTTATGGAGACAACAAATTATGAATAATTACATCATATGTTGATAAATAGAGTAATAATGTTTTATGATCATACTGTGACGAGAAAACAAAAAAATTATCTTAACTTCATGTATGCAGTTCTTACATAAATTACTACTTCACATATGATTGGTTGACGTGAATAATGCATTTAACATCCTCATGCATATAGTAGATATTCAAAGTAAATTATACCTGTATATATCTCAACATCCAACTGCAATCAATACTTTTAATGAATGCATAGTAAGTAATGTTCAATAAAACTTAATTTAAGGTGGCCACTTTTTTCCCATATCTCATCTTGTTAACTAATGACCCTTTTCTCAGGTTCCGTAAGAGATATGGTCTTGATTTTTTATGGAATGAATCTAAAGTTTTTAAATTAATGGGAACTTTGAAACTAAGAGTTTCACTTTGTATGTTCTATAACTTTCTATTCCCATGTATTTGAAAAATATCAATTAAAAGTGTGTTCTTTTATAACAAACATATACTGTATTTAGAAAACCATCAGGGTGAATGTTTTATTTCAGTGGACAAAAACAAATTTTCAAACTTCTTCCATTGACTGATACCAATAAAATAAGCAGTATTTCAATAGATGTTCATTATAGTTTTTTTAGTTTCTATATTTTATAACATTCAGGAGATAAATAAGCAGTCATACTGCATCAAAGACATGATTTTTACTTTCAGTTGTGACCTACACTCTCAATGTAGTTAAAAGCAAACATCCTCTCCAGAGTTGAAGGCCGCATGGAGCTCTCGATCCGCATCTCCCAGTCCCGTGTTTGGCGGAAACCGAGTTGCGTCAGGAGTAATCGTTATTCATTAGTGAGAACCGGAAGGCGATCGGATCGGGCACATCCTGTACGTTATCTGGGGCAGCTCATTACGCGTTATTAATTGTTGCCAGCCCTCAAAGTCACCGCAGTCTCTCGACACGGCTTTAAGGGCGCTATCAGAGCTCCATCGGCATCAAAATGTCCTTCTTACAGCCCAGATCTTGACTGTGATACCCGCAACTTTATCACCGCCTCGCCACTCACACTTGTCGTTTCTCCGTTTTCAGACGAGTCTTCAGATAGCAGAAGACGTCTCGGAGAAGTGCTTTTTACAAGAGGCCGCGCGCGCTGGTTTGACTCGATATGGGTCGGCAGCCGACGCTTTACTCCAGATCCGTGGACAGTTTGCAAGTTAATCAAGCAGGTGTTAGGCCAAGCCCACTGCTCACCCCCGCGATCCAGGTACTGGTCGTTCCCTCTTTGCCGTGCTGTTCCCCCTAAAACGGAACAATTGTCTGTCATGAATTCTCCGCCACACCACTCTCGATCCAGAACGTTTAGCTCAATGCCTACAGAACAGGAGGGGATGAAAATTACCACGGTAACACCTTTTCTTAATCATATATCAGAAGAATCTTTTACCCGAGATAGATATTTCAATTCTATGCTTATTTCCCAGGTGGTAGAAAATAGTTGAAAGTTACGAGTAGAAGCGTGACAAGAAAATTACTGGATTCTTCTGTGAATCAAGGGGTTGTTTTTAAGGAAAAAATATAAATTTACTGTATTATGTTTTTCCATCAATTCCTTTTTGTATTTGCTTTTCGTAATATTTAGATTTTTTGTCATAGTTTCATTTAAGTTTCATTCAACTAAAAGTTATATTTTATACATTTATAATTATTAAATTATTATGGTTCTTTGCCATTGTTAATTTCATTCAATATTATTTAATCTTTTTCAAATTTTGGTATTAATGCAGCTGTTTACTTATATTTATTGATAAGTAAACACTGTTTCATTTTCCGTAACTTTTTAATGTTTGTAAAATGTTACATTGTATTTATTATCATTTATTTGCTTATTTATATATTTTTATTTCTTTTTTATATCGACTATTTAATAGTATTATGAATTTAATTTGGGTGAAAACAGATTTCAATTGGTTTTTTAACGTTATTGCATATTTTAAAATCAGCTGTTTGCTGCCAACCCAGTTACTGAATATTGTCATAAATAATTATACTAATTGCATAATTTGTACAAGCTTGGCTCTAAACTGTTATGTTACCTGATGTTTGTTTGTCTTGTTGTAATTGTATAACATGGCAAAACAGTTACGTAAGACAAATAAATGAGTCATACGCTAAACAGCTATATACCATCGTAACATTAAATTTGGTTATATAGTTTATTTTAACTTACATTTGCTGATACAATTGAAGTGATTTTGATTAAGCCTTCACTCGAAAGACCTTCGACGTGAAGCAATCTTTTATGTATTAATAATTAGTATTTTATCCTTTAAGACGACAAGCAAGCTAAATATAAACTTTAACGGATGACATGGAAAAGGTTTGCATGGAACGTAACGTATCAATGATAATAATAGTTTCAAAAGATCCTATTCAGGTCTAAACTTCCTTTTTTGAACATCTTTACAGAATTTAGAAAACCACAGCTACTCTCATAGTCACGTATACATTGAAATTCGGTTGGTTTAATCACAGTTTTAACTCCCCGAATAATAACACAGCTAAAGCAGTGAAAATCCAATTAAACCTAAAAATTTAAATTTCATCAAAAGTAGTAAATTAATTAGTCCTAAATAGTTGGCTAAATATCTCATCACTAAAATCGTTGTTATTTGTCTAATACATTTAAATACATTTGTTTAAATAAAAAACTCAGTACATTTTCAAACTAACGTTATAAAGTCAAAAGAAACGCTCAATATAAAATGTTATTGTAAAATGAGAAATTATTCTTGTTGATTAAAATTAACTCAAGTATGTTCTTACCTATACTGTTAATTGGAAACAGTAAAGTATCCTCTATGCAGCATAATTATAAAGGAAATAAATAATATGCTTTATAACTATTGAAGTTATAACGTTATTTATTATAATTTTATTATCATTATGATAACCTATCTGATGACACAATAACACAAAAGTTAATTAGAAACTTTTTATTTAAAACAAAATAACTCTTTAGTGACGAATATGGGATTTAATTTTTGTTATTATATCTGTTAGATGCACCGTCATTTTAAAATATTAAAACTTTATAAACGAGTACAATGTAATGAACATATTTATTATGTCAAAAGTACATTAATTTACAACTATAAAAATGAAATTCATGATGAGCAATCCTCTCTTACTATAAATAATTTAATCAGGTCAAATAATGAAGCAAAATCAGTATGGGGTCTAGATATAAACATAAACATTATGTAATAAAAATTACGGAACAATGCTAAGCGAAAGGATAATAATTAATGAATCCATGTAAAATAGCCATTGTGTGTAGTATTTAATTACTTCTATTAATACTTGAGTAAAATTAAATCCAAAAAATTCTGAAAACATCGGTTATTGTTTAAACCTTTTTTATACCTGACTAGACAAAATAAATAGTTTTAAATAGTTTCAACAATCAAATGACAAAAAATAACTAAAAGACTTATGTAATTTCCGCTTCAATACTATTTTTCGTGCATAATTAATTATTGTTCATTTATGGAAAATGAATTATATGAGATTAAATATTTATTTCGTCACACCAATCAATGTAACGATCCCAATTTGTATGATATTAATATGAGTAAATACTACTACTCAACGCTTATCAAACATAATACTCCATTTGATTATATAAAATTAATTAAAACTACTTTTAGAGCACTGTAACCATAAATTAAATATCAATTTGGTTTTACGAGACAAAAACAACTAATAACATAGGGCGCTATGTATAATTCCATCACAGAAATTATCTTTCAGCAAGGACATCAGCTGCTGGTATTTGCGAATGTTACTTTCATGATCCATTTCACATTCTGCTTAGTGCGTCGTCTGAAATCTGACACTATCACAGACATGAATCCTGAATCAGGAGTCTTCGTTAATCTGGAGAGATCCAAAAAAATCGGCGACGAAGAAGCACAAAACGAAGTCGTTTCGACTTCAGAGACACCTAGACTACGAAATACATTGTGTACCTGATGAGACAATAAGAACACCTCTTCATCTAGATTACACTTGCTCTACATTACTATACGATCTGCACATCTTCTTTTCTACATAGACAAGAATCAGTTATGTTATGGTGTATGTATGAACGTAACCGCTGAGTGTCATTGAGGTTTGTCACTCAGTAGTTTAGCACAATTTCTCTTTTGTCTGGTGAATATCTCTTTTGTAAAGTTGGCTGTATGCCTGTCTGTCTGCAGGGCATCTCAATTATGAAATGAGCTGTAGACTTGACATTTTACTGGCAACACCAGCGAAACCTCTTTTCATTTCAAAATTAGCACAAAATGTATTATGTTATTTAAATGTTCTTGCTTTGACCAATTAATTGTGAATATTTGCTTTACCTTGAGATAAAGTAATTTATTTATATTTTGAGAGAGGCGAAATAAAATATATGTTCGACTTTACTGCTAGTTTATATCTCAATAAGCATTAACACAATATACCCATGCTACTTTCTTTAACAGGATATTAAATATATTTAAGTTTAAATAAATGTACAGTTACTATCACTGTAACACGTATTACCCCCGACAGCGTGCTTCACTAACGTGACAAAATCATCAAGGCGGAATCCTTTCATTGGAAGGAATTAGAAAGTGCTCCAGGATCTTGAGGAATGAGCAGTGTTATGACGTTTTTATTGACGTACTGTTGAGAGCCACTTCCTTAATTGGCTGTAAATTTTTATTGTTTCAAAATTAGTTCTGACCTTATCTCGCGAACGTGGCCGGCGACTTAGCCCCCCAGAATTGATATTGACACCGCGCACACTGTACATTCAGCTTTTATGGGTTTCGTTATCGCTCCAGACTTGAATCATCAAATTTAAAACATCGACGAACCTCTCTGACATTCTCTTCCGCTTTATTGCCATTTCTAACACAACAACCTGAACAAACAATCATATTCTGTATTTTATTACTCGTCTCGTCGCCCAACACCGAATAATGATGTGATCTTATCTCACATCATTACTGTGTTACATTCTTTCACTTGCTGTACTTGTTTACTGTCTTTTTCCTTTATTTAATTACAGCAAGGATTTGTGAAGAAGTATTACCGTGTTGCCGATATAGCACTGCGTTCAATACATAATTAAGATTTCACTAACTGGTCATATCATCATTACATCATCACAAATTTAGTATTATTAACATAAATAATCCACCAGTATCAACAACTCACACTTTTCTCATAAAAAAGGCAAATATATTTCTCTCATAACTCAGAAATGCTTACGAAATTCTATAAAATGTTCAAATACATAGGTTACTAGATGTTATCAACGATTTCGCACAAAATCCTCGCTCTCTAACAAGCTTTCATTAGAAAATCCATTTGAATGACATCCTGTGAATTCCTGGGAAAATGTTGACAGTTTAAATAATTCTCATCTCTGGAAACCACTCCCAAGTCATTTAATGTCTTATTTTTAAGACCAGCTTTTCAAATTTCTGTACTAAAAGAGTAGAACAGTTTCTGCAGGTATTTATGTACTGTAGTTATACAAATCCATAGCATTTAGAGTGTTTCTCACTTTCAACACCCTTACTCATTTCAAGGAAACGTAAATTACACAAAGGGAGCTACAAAACTTGATATTTACCGCAATTAATTTTGACAATATTATTATTATTTTGACAATTATTCATTATCGTATTAAACACTTTTTATTGAAATCTAGACCCGTACAATAATACACTTACTTGTTTTGATTTGCTGTTGTATTCTACAATAAGTTTTTTTTATTTATGCTATAAAAATAACGTATTATGTGTTTGTTGTGTATTATGAACAACATTCTGCTAAAAGTAATTTCGTTAAAAACTATTAGTGAGTGTTCGATTTTATAATAAAACGAAATAAACTATAAAATATTGTATAAAAGAATAAATCCTTCGGCATAGAACTTTACGAAATTCTTGCAGTTCAATGAAAACAAAACAATGTTACATTCTGCAAAAATTTCAAACTCAGGTACTTGGACGTTACAATAAGAGCAACCTCAGTTCCTCAATTCTCTAATTATTAATATGGCTTACAATACATAGATCAACTTCTTCTTTAAGAATGACTTTCAATAATTTCCTTTCAATATCTTCAGAACTAAGAAGGTGCCTTGAGAAACTCCATGTGGCATGAGCCTTGGAACTACCGATCTGTAGCACAACAGTTGCAAAACCCTTCACGACCCGTTCAACAATAAAATCAATTTTATCATTGGATTTGACACGCCCCAAGAGGTTCTAATAGGTCCCGGCCACAATGGGTCACCTTTAAACCGTGTGATTAATAGTGAAATTACAAGCGTACCGCTTTAACCTTTCTCCCCGGTTGCATCAAGGCGCGCGCTATTTATTCAGGCGGCCATTGACAGCCAGTAGCCCATAATTGTCCCCATACCTCATCTGCTTACAGGTCCACTCTCCTCTGACGTTCTAATCACAACCTTAAACTTTAACCTTCCTTTTCATTCTTTAACTATTAGACAGCTGTTCTGTGTTGACCAACGCATTCGCAAAACGAGTAATGTGCTTACTGGTCATTCGTTCGCTGCTACTTTACAGTTTTCCCTAAATCAAGAGAAATTAGTCTAATCTAATCTTGAAGAGCTGCATAGATACAAGCCAAATTTATTGCTAGCAAGACCCAAAGAAATTAACAATGCCATGTTTATATATAATGTTCCTAAAAATATAAAAGGTACTTCTTCATAAAGTACTTTAAAAAACTAAACGTATAAAACATAACCACAGTAAAACATAATGTAATTATATGAGTATAAATAGTAAAAGTTTTCGCTGTCAAGACTAGTGTTTAACTCTCTAAAATAATATTGAGAAATACTTAACTATCACGAAAATCATGATACAAGTATAAATTTTACTTATTAAGCTCTATTATCTCAATATGATGGCGAAAGTCACCATACAGGCCTTAATACTTAAGTACGTAACGTTAACATTTTCATGGCTAAGAAATAAAAGTATCCTAAACCAAAATTAATAATTATATTTAAACAACTTTAACGTTGGTTGGAGAAAGATCTTTCTGGAAAAGGTGCCATATAGTTTTACCTTTTCTTACTACCACAGTCCTCAGTAAGTAAGTATTAAGGTAAGTATGAGTGTATTTGAAACGTAACCGCAGCCCTCGGCCTATTTACCGCAATCAGAGCACTGTACCGCCGACCAGCGCTCAGGAGGGAAGAGTGAACAGCTAATGGTGGCATTGGATACCCTGTTTCGTTGGCAAAGGTTAATCGAAGCAGACCACGAGCCACGCCCCGTGTACTAAGATACGGATGTAGATATATACATACACTAGGCTGATGTGACCTTTTACACTATTGACAAGTATCGTAGGCTTCGACAGTTTCCTCTACGCTATTTATGTCGCATCCAGCCATCCCCTGACCTTTCTTGTTACGGGTGCACCTGTTTCTTTATTGTTATCGCTCCCTGGCATTTGTTACTTTGCTGCTAACAATTGTTGTCATTGTTGTCATGTCTGTTGTCACTTAGGCGCGGCGGTGGAGAAGGCGGGCGGGCGCAACTCGCCGTTTCTCCGGTTGTTAGGTGCCGCCAATACGCCCACTTAACGAGTTCTTGTTAACATCTGTCAAATAAGTAGAGGCCGGTGTATGAATAAATCTGTATCACTTTGGTGGGATTGTGAAACACCTGTATTGATATGATGAAATAGCCTATTATAGTTGGTCGAGTGCCCTGATTTAGATTTAAATGACGTGTAGGAGTTAGGTATTAAAAGAGTACAATCGTTCACTTTCACTACATTTTTGAGTAGGAAATACTCATAACATATTTAATTATTGCAACGCTTAAACAATATCGTTAATTAGTGTAGGCTTTATTTAATGACAATGTTACATATATGCGTGTAAGTAGTATACTCTAAGGAGTATACATCTTAGGCTTTCTCTTGAATAAAAAAGTCTTCCTTTTGGGCATAGTCTTGGAGTGAACAAGAGGAAATACTTAAATCTGGATATTACCATTCTTACACAAGTTTCCAGTTTTTGTACCATCTAAACTTCAGATGTAGGTATGGGAGGTCTACTATGCTGCATGCTCTTAGTTGTAGGGTTTTATATTTTTCTCCGCAATTTCTACAGTGTTGGTGATTTATTTATACTTCATATTTTTGCAAATTATATCCAAATTTCTTACTTATGTGTGCTCATATACTAAAACGGAAACACATAGTGTTTCAAATTAATTATGATTTCCTTACCTTACTCAAACTATCCTATCTTTGTTTATTACATTGTCATATATGTTCTTTATCCTACTAACTTTACACACTCCCATGATAATTTATTACAGAGAAGGTGGATATGTGGGGAATTCACATGAGATCGTTATGTGTTTTATGGTAGATCCTGTTATATTTATGTGGTTAAACGTTAAATACTTATATTTGCGTATGCACTAAACATAGGAGATGTAGAGTAATGTTTTAAAGCACAAGTCTTCGGATCGATATTAACTCCACCTTTATCACTCGAGGGTCGAAGTAGATTTAAGTAATCATTTCAGTTCAGCAACAAATGAAACAATACGGCCATCAGTTATATGCGGCTCAGCGCGACCATTACGGTCCCGGCATTCCTCGATCTCGCCTTCGGCACCACAGCTGCCTGGTGAAAATTGCTCAACAGTTTGATCTGTTTCAAAAAGAGGGTCACGTATGGGGAAACAAGCTCTTGCGAAAGTTTGCAACCTTGTAGCTAGTCATTGAATCTCAGCATTCCAGTTGAAACTGCGATTATTTATTTGGGAGTGGTTAAGTTAGAAGGCATAATTAAGGGTACAATGGGGGCGGGGAACCCTCAGTTCTGCCCACCTGACCCTTGTATACCAGACTCGTACGTTGTGTAAAGCACAATCAGCACTAGCATCAAATTCCAGTATTTGCGTTTTGACAATTTTTCTATAAAATAATATAATTGCTTATAGTAAATACTCGTTAACTAAATTCTGAAATAATCAATTTTGTATTTTGAACCTTTTACTACTAAATAACAAAATTAATTAACGACCCAACACTACATGATACATAATTTGAATTCCCAACAAATTCAAATTGATACACACATTTCTTTTTGGTGATTCTTATTTCACAAATGAATGTTTTATAAATCTTTAATTAATGCAGTTGTAACAGTTTAATAATACATATTGTGGTTTTTTTTATTTCTATGAGCTATGTATTGAAATAAATCTGTATGACCTCTCTTTCCGATGAAGTATTCTGCTTGTATGGTTTATATATATACATATATATATATATATATATATATATATATATATATATATATATATATATATATATATATATATATATATATTACTTAAAACCTTGTTATGTGCTAGTTTTTGAAAGAGTCTTACACAAAGTCATGGACTTAACAACAATGTTTAATTAAAGGGCAATAAGAAAACCTGTTTTAGATCAGACCAGTCTTTAGCAGCTCAACATGTGCTATGAAAGAGACTGTCTGTTGTTCAAAGTAATCTCGTTTTAATTTCAGAATAAGTTGTTTGAGCAGGACTATAATAAGATTATAGAAAGATACCGAAAAAATTCTTAATTAATATATTTATATTGTGTAACAACTTAAGAAACTTGAGCTTCAGTACCTCTCTTAGTGTGAAGAATTTAAATAAAAAATTTTCTCCTGGACTATTTCTAATATCACTTGTTGACTGTAGGAAATTAGCAGGATTAGGAAGATGACAACTCGTAAAATTGTGCTTAAATAACTGTACTGAGGAAGAAGGTATTCGCTGTGGAGGTGATGCGATCAGCGAAATTACCACATGTACCGTATTCTTTGTTTGAAGTTTATTTTTAAGTCGTAGGTTGTTGGGAGACGAATGCAGACATGTAGTCTGTAGTTCAGTTTTAATGGTTAGTATTGTGTATAGTTTGTTATTAAGTGCATGTTTTAGAATTAGTAAAGTTGACACGCAACATGGTGGTTGTGATTCCTGACTTAGGCGTGCCACAACGCTTTGGTATGATTTGTTTATTTTAACCTAGTTTGTAATTACGTATTAGGTTAGTTACTTACCTGAAGAAGAGATCAGATTGCAGATCTCGAAACGTAGTGTTACTGATTTTTTGTTTCAATGAACGATGGCAAATGTCCGGAAAAATCCTGTTTCCTTCACAGTACCGTATTGTTTAGCAGATGTTGTACGAATATAGGAGCGAAATCACGCGTGTGGCAGCGGGAAGCCGTAAAGCTAGCAGCCGCGGCCACAGTGTGGGTCGAGTAACCTGAGCCTGACCTTGTCAACCTCGGTTGCTCAAGAAGGCTGAGCGTAGCTGTCTGTCTACGACACTCGGAAGTCTCCTATTATCTAGTAATGTTCCAGCTTCTTGTAATATCACTAACTGATAGAGCCCAATCAAGGCTGTTTCTGGATCGAGCTCGTATCTTAACTGTTCATGAATATTCCTGTCAAGGCTTTCCTACTTCCAGTAGTAAGTTTTTTATGTTTATTAATAAACTGGTTATAAGCAAGACGTTTATGCAACTTTACTACGGATCGGTGATTTTCTGCTGCTTCCTTGGATAAGTATCGATTTATGACCGTAATCTGTAATTTGCGAAGGATAACAAAGAATATTGTTTTACCATTTAAGTAAACATTTATTTATACGCAAATATGATTTTTTTTAAACTATTCGCGTAAATTACTTGCCATGAGAGCTTAACTAACTGCATCTATAATGTTTTACTAGGAAATGAATATTGGACACTAAAAAAACATAGAACATTTCAACGACGAGTTACCTTGACTCTTACATGATCAGGTGTGATAAGTTATTTACAACAGAGCTTGCATTCGGAAATTATTTTCACTGAAGCGGAAAAAACAATGAATGTAACATATATGGCGTAGTAATTTATTACTTTGATCGAAACTTTAAGAAAAGTTTAAATATATTTGTATATCTGAATAAATTATTTAAATTTAGGCCTACAATTTATAATTTAAAGACGAGGATGAGAAATTAAGCAAAATATTAGCCTACAAGTCGTTAACATTGTTGAAACTAGATCTCTTTAAAGAGTTAATGTTCCAAAACAAATCAATCCCAAATTGTTTGAAAATAAAAAAAATACACTTTTAAGGAAACCCACTATTTTCTCGATTACCTGAAGAACAGAGCCAGCGGAGCCACCGAAGACTAAAAAAATTAATCCTGAATTTCATTGATCAGGGCGAAATAAAGAACATCTTGTTAACCATCATTTAAATTCTTGGTTGGAGAGAAACAAATCAAATCATATTTTATTGAATTTTTTTATTGCATTTTTACAATTTTACATTGCATTGCAAATGTCAGTAAATCATTTTGTCAATAGTTTTCACACATGCACCCAAACCTACACTTCCACACATTTACTCAAGCACACTCTCACTGACTCCAGATCCTATGCCTCTCATAAATCCCAGCGGCTCATCATGAACTCATCGACAGAGTAGAACGCTCTAGACACCAATAGGCGTTTTATACGAGTTTTGAATTGGTTTTTATTGTTGGAGTTCTTTATACTTTCCGGGAGCTTATTGATTAATCTGACACCCACTTGTTGAGGCAGATGCTGCGTAAGCGTCAGCCTGTGCTGTTGGGCTCGATAGTTGTCCCTGTCTCTTGTTTCACATCGGTGAATGTCCTCACCGCGGATCATAGTGCATTTTGATTTGCAATACATGATCACGTCGTATATGCAGAGGCAGGGCAATGTCAGAAATTCAAGCTCCCTAAAAGATTCCCTGCATGACTCTCTGTAATTTAACTTTCCAATTATTCTGACAGCCTTTTTTTGGAGTCTAAAGACTCGCTCAAATTTGTTTTTGGCACAGCCTCCCCAAAGTCTTACTCCATACGCAAAGTGTGGGTGAATTAGGCCATAGTAGGCCATTTTTAGAACTTTAGGGGAACATAGCTTTGCTAGGTGGCGCAAGGCGTATATATGCCTGCTGAAATTCTAGCACACATATTGTTGACGTGGTCATCCCAGGTCAATCCTCTGTCAAGGAACAATCCTAGAAACTTTGTGTAGTATGTTTCCTCTAAAAGGACATCATCCACAAATACAGCTGGCCGTTCTGAAAGCTCATTTTGCCTAAGGCAGAAATGTACAACATTCGATTTGGATTGGTTTGTTTCCAAGTTCATTTCAGCAAAGTATTGAATGCAGGAATTTAGTTCTATGAACGTTGTGACTTCCAGTTCTTGCAATGTTTTGCTTTTAAAACAATATGTATTAGTCGAAATCAAGTAATTCTTGATAAATTGAACGTTACTTCACCAAATTAAGGAAACATTATTAAAATAATTCCCCTTAAGAATAAGATTATTCGCTTTACCTTATGAAAGTTGGATTAAACGTCACCATCTTTTTGGTAGTTCATACACAGCCCTGACATAGAACTACACAAGTACAACACAACAACAGTACGCAACTTTTCCCGTATGTAAGGTACCTCCAGTGACCTGAGGCTAGTGAAGAAAAAGGCTGGTACCAAAGTATGTTTGAGCCCAATTGATACTTTCAGAGTTTGGGGTGTTATGGGTGTTATAATATAATCACTGACGATTTTACTTTGGATATATTTAAGCCAGTGGTCATAGAAACCCAAGTTAAGACGGTTTCTAAAAGTTATCTAGTTGTAAAGGATGGAGTCTAACAGTGACGAGAGCCCCAGAAGACTAGATAGTGCTTTAGTATGGAAGATAAACGAGACGAGAGGTTTAGTAACAAGGAATTTCGAAGTCTAGGTCTCTTATGAACCTAAATTTAAATCCAGCGTATTGTTTTAAAAATATAAAAACCATATTAAATTGTAAACCTTCTTGAAAAAGTACAAATCGTTTAGCTCACACATATAACATTATTGTATTGGGACTAGTAAAAATTAATTAGTTTTCCCTCACTCCCAATTCTAAATGTTATATAAAATACGTGTTCATTTTATAAATATATTTTACGAACCAACAAAGAACATATATTATTTATAAGTAAAACGTCAATCATTTGTGTAATTGCCTTTGTAAAAGCCCTCGACCCTCTCAAGTAGCACATCATTGTAACAAAGACTCTCCCAATGCAGTTCTATTTGATCATCAACACCTCTAACAATAGGCAGTATATGTCTTATATTATGTGATTCTTGTTATAAGCCAGTTATGGGAACAATACAAACGTTAAAGAAGCAGTTGGAATATTGTCCTTGACAAAGACGAGTGTATCTTCTACGACTTCACAACCTGACCACCTCTTTGATCTTTGCCGTCTTTTCATTTATTCAAAGCGTTGTCCCCATTGCATTTAACGTCAGACATGGTGAAACGAGCTGTATAAGAAAACTCTTAATATATAATTTAAAATTACTTATTAAAATTAAAATGTTATTACTGCTTCAAACCACATTATCATTTTAAATTAAAATAAGCGAGAGTATAAACGAATATCTGGCCTAATTTATTATTGTTTAAACGGTCATTTGAACCTAACCAAGCTGTGCACTAGAAATGCAACAGTTCATGAGCTTAATGTTCGAATTCCGAAGATCGCTATTCCAAAGACTCTATTATTGGTATTGCCTAGGATCTATCTCACTGAAAAAATTTATTTTAAATAATTTAAAATATTTATAAAAATTAAAATCTAATTAGTGTTTTTTATGACATTCTCTGAAATATTTGAAGGAATACAGACAGATATATCAATTTTTCGTAGAAGAAATAAAGTAATAGAACACCATAAGTCAATGCAATGACAGTCATGAAAATAAGGAAAATAAAAATTTAAGCCCAACTTGTAAGTATAAATCAACAAAGTTTATAAAAGATTATAAAAGACATTCATAATTTTCATTTATATATGAGACTGCAAATTATTTTCAAAAATGTTGATAACAATAAATTATATTAATTGTTGTTTGTATAAAAGTTAATGAGCAATATTTTTTAAACACAAACTGTTAATCATTCTCATAAAAAACATTCTCAATTTAATATTGCTGCTGAATATAATAAAACAGTATTTTAAGTATTAAAGACTAGCTAGAAGTTTTATTGTTAAAATAATTACATTTTAATAAAATAATACGAAATTGTAACCAAAAAATTTAGATAATATTTATTTGTTACTCCATCCTACTTGAATTCAGGGGTGGTACAGTTAGTAGGTCACATTCTGTATAAAGCCCTTTACATTAGGATTAAATATAGTTTCATAATTTTGCATTGTACTAACGCATATTTTGTTTAAAGTTTTCAGTGAATATATAATCTTCCGTCTTAATGTTGTTGTCACTCCTTAAAAAGTAGAAATAAAAATTATCAAGCTGTACTGAAAAAATGAAATTCTTGACTCAAGGGAAACTCAAACCATAGTATTAGTTTTGATACTTATATGGTGTTACTTAGTTTAAATTTCACTTAAGACTACATTTAAACTATAAAAATATTAACAAGAAAACACAACTGCGAGATCCCATGTTTCAATAATTCGTAATAATTTTATTCTTTAAGATTACAACGTTTTGAAGTAACATCTAGTCAGAGGTAGACTACATTTTATCCAAAGCTTAGATCTCTAGCAGATCCATCACAAATGAGAGACACTTGGATCGGTATTATTGTATTGCCGTATACAATAGTATCCGGAAAATGCGTAGTAAAAAAAAAAACAAATGTATGTTTTAATGCGGAACGAACTTTCACTAAATCGGTTGAGGAGGGTCTGGAGTAGAGATTATTATTTCTCCAAAGGGTTTGATTTTGTCCTCCGATAGAATTTGTTTCATTTGCTTGGCACATGAGAGGTCCGTGTTCTTCCGCTTCAGTGGTTGGCATCGTAGCTTATGGCAAAGAATCAGATAGAAAGTCTTCGTCACGAACAGTCCCAATGGCTCAGGGAATTCCTCAGGGATCTATCCTTTGTCCTTTGTTATGTTTGTACAATATCAACAATAACGTAAACTTCCATTTGAGTTGGAAAATGTACCATACACTACAAAGTCATAAGTGAAAAACAGTCCAAAGCAGTAATTAATCAATAATTTGTATTCCTTGATTCAGCCAAATGAATATAAAACATAATAGCTCTACATTAAACTACGTAACTTCTGCTTACGACTCATAAATAGAGATAATGGTAGTAGTTGAGGGTGCCATTTTTAAAGAGATTGTTTCTAGGGAATTCAACTCAAATAGAAGTTTGCGAACAATATTATGCTAACAAGTAGTAGTGCTCATAGTTTACTTCAAAAATTTTTTACTGACGTAACCTTATAAAACGCGCTCTAATGTTAGGAATAAACCTAAAATAGTCTTATATGTTTCTTCCGCAATGACAAAAGTACTTTGCGGGAAGGCAACATTTGTGACTTCATCTGTATGAGGGGTTGCAGCTTACGTCTACAGAGCATAAACTTATGGAAGGTAGAGAGATAACTGTGAGCCGATGTTTATATGGGTGGAAAAACATTCACTTAAAAACGATTTCGATAAACTGTAATTCCCCGAGTAAAAAATATTCAATCCTCCAAATTCACAGCTTTATTAAAACTGGATTGTTTGTATTATGAAGTATAGGTGAAGTTTCATAGTATATTAAAGGGTTTATTGTCAACTTATTTTGTGACTCTTGGTATATTTAAAAGGAAGAAGAATGGACACAAAAAATACATTGTATTTATTATCACTTTATGTTGAATTTTTGCAAATGAAACGTGGTTTATACACCTGTCATATAATGATTTCATTTCAAGAATTAAGGGAAATAAATCGGAACTGCAGAGAAAATTAGATAAAAGAAAAGGCCGTTTGCGGTTGTGTTTAAATCTGACCCCCTGAGAAGGTATTTCCACATTGTTATAACCATCGTATATAGAATAGCCTGATTACAAGTAAACTTGATAATTGCTAGATACCAAGTATCCTTTTTGACACAGGCGTTAATCGCAGCCTCCAACTACTACCCTGCAGAGAGTCTACAGCTGAATACACTCAGCTTAGTTAAAGCTTACACAAAGTAGAAGTGACAGATAAGCACATGTTTAAGCACACGCGCTACACGAAGCTATATCAACAGATCAGATCTCAGTCTTGCAAAAACCCCGAGTGCTAAATTCAACTTAGAGATTGCAGAATCCATAATGGGGTCGAATCGGCCACAATAGACGGTAGAGCACCCGGAGCGGATCCTCGTTGGGCAACTGCCTTAGAACATTCGGCGCGCGGGGCGCGGGACGGCGCGGGGCGGGCGGCTGGCCAAGGTGAATCCCGCGGGGTGTGGCAGGTCGGAGGTGAGGCTCAAGCACTGTAGATTTATCGCTATGACGTGCAGCAACCGCCTCACGACTTAGATGAGGGAATGTCTGCCCGCGCCACCGTTGCTTGACATTGCCTTGCCACCGCATTAAATAACTCCGGTCCAACGGTCCTTGGATATTGAGCAATCTGTTAATTGTTCTTTCTCAACGCTGTTAAATGGCCACTGATGTGTATCGCTTCCATAGAAGCAAATGGGCGTCCATGTCACTATCCTGGACGGTATCGAGATTGGGTTTACAAGAACAATATTGTACTGGTCATCAAAAGTTATATTCTATTGTTCAGGCTGACGAGGATTTGTTCGAAAGTGTCATTAAAAAAGCGAAAATTGAACTGCAAGAAAGTTCCTTAACCAGAATGAACCATTTATCTTTTTTGGATTTTGGATGTTAAACATTTCTATAATGGTTTTTTTTTAAATTTAAATTTGAACAAGACATCATATTTGTAAAAAAAAAAATGGGCAACGCAATTGTTAGTTTTACGTCAAATAGCTACGTTTATATGGTATGGGTTAATATGAACGAAATGTTAAAGACTTACTCTAGTACCTAAATTAAAATACAATATCAAAAACGGTAAGATTATTGAATTAATTCCTAAATATATATGTGATTATACTAACCATAGCAACTGTATTTCCTTGTGTAGAATAAGGCCTTAACTAATATACTTTTTTGTTAATTATCATCCCAAACATATTGGGATAGTAAATACAATTTGAAGATGTTACCATCTGCGAAAAACATCCCAGTTATTGACCGAATAGGATTAGAGTTTAGTGTGTTGGAAATTAGCGAAGTGAAATAGTTTATTACTCATGTATCACCTTTTCAATAGATGAAGTAAAAGTCATTTATTCGTTAACCAAGCCGTGTGTGATGAGAACGGGCAACCAAATACGTAACAGGTTGTGTTAAACTTAAGACCAATCTTAAGCATCAACACTTCTTCGAACCAACATTGAATTTGTTTTTGGCCAATTATTATGTTTATACACTGCTAAATAAATTCCGGAGGTTGTTATAAATAAATGTTTTATTGGTATCGAAGCCACAAATATCTATGAAAGTTCTTGTAAATATTAAGTTCAGTTTGATCAGTTTATATGAACTTAAATTCTGGCCAGAGCTATGTAATCTGAACATGTAGTCACTTGAAAAACGTTTCCTCTCTGAGAACCAGAATTAAATGATCGGTAGTTAAAAAAAAACTTTTACAAAGAATTTAAAACCGATGAACTTCCCGAGATTGGGTGTTATTGCAATGATCACGACAGTAATTCACTTCTATAATATTGGGTGGGATTCCTGAAATATTTTACCAAAGGCACAAATACCAAGCACTCTAAAATATTTCAAGCTAAAATGTTAAAACATAAGTTGCCCAAATTGGAGTTTTAATTTGCTTTATTAGTTGTTTATTAATGACTTTCAGAAGTTCTATTTGAACTGATTTGCGAGCTCGCTCTACCCGCTAATAATTTGATATCGGTTTTGTTTGAACAAACTTGTATAGATTTTTGTAACAATTATAGTAGCTCCTCTAAATTTTCCAACTAATTAATATTCTTCAAATATGAAGTCAAGTAAAGCAAATCTTGCGTTCCGAATTCTTAAGTGCGTTAATTCTTTTAACATGTTCTACCAAGGTACATTTGGAAAATATCTGAAATAGTTGCTCCTCAGTTTGGATGACAAACGGAAAGAAGATATTACACATGTTGAACGCGCTTTCAGGTGCGATCGTGTACTGGGGATCTCTCGGCAAGCGGCGTTTGCTGCGGCACCGGCTCCTCGGCCATAAGCCATAATAATCTGCGTCGGAGCAGGTGTGAACATGATGCAGGCGCCGCTCAATATTTATTGTGGAATCGGGGAATTATACGGATACTTATCAGGATTATAATGAGCGAGCGTACCGCGCTAACGCCTCACGTATCCGTCCTTACCACTTGTTTTAATTATGTTCGCACCAGTCCGGCTACTAAATTTGCGTTAACTGCCTTTTTATGGGCATCTCGTTATTCACGCCGCTCTGACATAATTGGTTTTCGGCCGGAATGATTTTGGAATCCTCCATCATCTGATATGTCTTACGTGCGGGGAGACGTGTCTTAACGTTTTGCAATCGGTTCCTGAACCGGTAACGGTTATAGTCTCATTTAGGAAACTCCAGAGAATCTCAATTCAACCGTCTGGTTACGATAAAGATGCAAATCATTCATCTATAGTCTGGAGGTTTTTGTAGACAGTCAGCCCTCCCAACACAGACAGTTTCATCTTTTACACACAATGTAATGAGTTCGGGAGTATAGCATCGTTATCATGTACTACCTGAAATATGCTCCCATATAATACTTTCGCCTGACTCCTTTTGGGCCGTCCCACTGACAGTAACTTCAAAAATTATATATTTAGGTGTCGTAATGATGAACTAACTACATGTAATTGCTTGAATTTGCTCAGGAAAATTTGCCAGTGCAGGACACCCTGTATATTCAAACCAACATACTTCTGCAAAGATAGTGTAGCTTTTGTTGAGGGTTCAGATTTTTTTCAGAATTCTCTTTATCCCAAAGATGAAGACAGCTTAGTTTATACCACCAGCGCACGTTTTAGTTTAGTTTATTAAAAGAAAACAGAGTTAATTCTATAATATTTAATTTTGTCACTATATAAACAAAAACCACTATTAAACTATAACACCTTTTTATGTGGTAAATGTAATACTTTTGGCAAAAACACAAATATTTTTGTAATCTGCTCTAGTTTGTTTAAAATGCAATAAACGTAACTGTGTGCAAAGTTCCATGAAAATTTCCAAGGGGTAACGAGACACATCAGCATTTCAAGCCATGTTAAGAGATGAAGTTATTTCTATAATATTTTAATTTTGTCACTATATAAACAAAAATTACTATCAAACTATAACACCTTTCTATGTTTCAAATGTAATACTTTTGTCACAAACACAAATATTTTTTTAATCTGCTCTAGTTTGTTTAAAATGCAATAAACGTAAGTGTGTGCAAAGTTTCATGAAAATTTCCAAGGGTTAACGAGACACATCAGCATTTCTAGCCATGTTAAGAGATGAAGTGCCTTGTCAATAAATGGTAGGGACACGCCGCTTCGCCGCATGAAGCTACTGCAAGTTTCATCTATACCCGAAGGATAACTCATGGCTGCGTCATCTACGGCGAGGACACCAGCAGGGAACATGTCCAGGAGACGGGCCCGCAGATTGATGAAGACACAGGCGACTAGTTGGCTCTCTAATGCGATGCAAGCGTCTTCGCGAATGTGCTTACTATAAATACCTCATCCACATCCTCAGTCCCCCATTCCGGATTTAGAACACCGACCTCAGTCACGCAAACATTGCCCTACATTTCTACTTATGGCCATTCCGTACAAACTTTGTGAACGATTACTGTAATTGCACCACTGTGGGTTCCCTCTAAATTATATATACAGCCAAGACTGTTCGACACCTAAGTTCAAATGTTTGCAGTCCAGAATATCCTGAAATAATTTGTGCAGCTTGAAGCCTAATTTTCATCTTGTGGACCCATCTTGTAGTAGGCATGGGATCTGTTGAAACAATGAATTTTCTCAAATTCAATACACGCACGACCCATAATATTGATTTTTATACGTACAAATAATGTTTAGAATTACATTCACTTCATAAATAGTTATCCCCTAATGAGATCCAGAAATGGAACATTTATGCTATTTTCTTAATTATTTCCTTTCGCATTGTTTTACAAGTATTCTCACTTCCTTTTAATATTCTTAAGTTTGGCCAATGAAAATGTCTGACTCTTCATAAAAAGTTATACACCTAACAAAGATGTAAAGGCTAAGGAAGTCTATTCCAAATTCTGTACATGTATCGTTGGAAAGATCTCAAGCCTGCAATAATTTTAAAAGCGTTGTTGCAAGATGGTGTCTTCTTCTTCATCCCTCCGTGTAGTTATTGTCAAATAACTATCATATTTTTATGAAACTATATTACACAAGCCTTGATAAAAATTTCAGCAATTTTGAAAATCTTACATGAAACATTATGTGACAATTACAAATCTTTAAATTTTTACTTTGTCACAAAATCTACTTTCTCTGCATATTATAAACCCTCGTCACGTATGAATGATTAGGTCTTAATTAAAGGTATACCGAGTTTTGGCTTTTCATGAATTAAAAACGTACTAAATTTGTTTTAATAATTAGTTTAATCGAAGGTTGTTACCGTATAAATTATTATCTAACTATTGCTCAAAAGAGAACATATTTAACTCCGCAAGTTTTATAGTGTTTTTCTCTTCCAAAATAGTTATGTTGTAAAATGAGGAATAAGAAAATAATGATTAAAGATCGCTGGTGCTGTATCAAGTATTTGTATAACTGAAGATACCTTACCTTATTACTATGTAGTATATCACCTAGTTTAAAGTACGTCATCACTCATTTCCACCTTCCTTATATAACTGTTGGATGGGTTAGATATTTCACATCGTCCAAACAAAAAAAACTATTTTTGGATAGTAAAAAACAAACTATCAGAATAGCTATATTGCATGGGGAATAGAATATTAATGTTTAGCAGCATACAATGTCGTTCAATAAAAGTTTCGTAAATTAAAAGTGTTTATTGCCGTCATTTTATACCTTAAATTAATTTAGTTTATTTGTAGATTGCCATTTGTCTGTTATGGAAATATTGTTAGATGAGTCACACTTCTGTAAAACAAGGAAGTCAAATTTTCACAAACAAAGTACACAATATAGTGTGATAGTCCTTAAGTAACAAATAGTAGAAAATCCATAAACTTTGTATGATTTATAACATTTGTTCCTTATAACGACAGAACATGTTCAAATTCCTGTTATTTTTAAAAGCATCCATAGACAATGGTGTGTTTTAATCCTAATTATGAAGAACAAGAGTCAAGTACAGTAAATCACTGTACATTTAATGACTAGTCTTTAGAGTTCTGAATATTCGTAACAATACCCCAACACGCACCACAAGATGTATTCTCGTAAGAGCATCCGTGATAAAAGTGTTGAGGTGAAGGCTCTCAATATACGTAGATAGTGTATTATTGCAGATCTGATGTTGTATGGATGTATTTTATATTTTATAGACGAGTGATTACGGACATTACATTTCAACTTAAGCGTGTGAAAAATTTTGCGTGATGGAAAATTTAACTCTTTGTAAAATGAACATTGAATGACGGTTTTGAATTTCCAACAGTTCAAACCAGGGGCGTACCAGATTTAATTTTGCGGGGAAACAATATTGTGAACTTATATAAGTACACTATTATATGTGTATAGTAACTACAAGTAAACATGATATGTACGTAAAATGAATGTAAAGTCAAAATCATTTAATCTATCACATTTCAGAATTTCGATTTCTCTCCTGTGTGCACCCCTGGTTTGAACAAGTAGGGTCGTTCTTCACAAATCATATGTACAGTAGAGCGGATCCGGGTTGAAGAACGGCCGCTGCAATTGGAGGGAGCCCGTGACACGTCCGGTCGTTGAGATGTAGGTGAGCGAACCAGGAAGCAGAATGCAGCACAGACCGGCAGCCGCCCATACATTGTCCGAGGAGCGACCTCAGATAGAATAAGAATGCCGTTTCGCACTAGTACACACAAAACCTATTACAGGGAGACTTATGTGCGACTGGGCTAGTGCACTGCATGGGTCGCATACCTAGAATGATGGGAGAGAGACCGGGAAGACTGCCGCCGCATCGCCTGCGCCACTGTACCTGAGTACGACTGAGGATTAAACTAGCTAGTTCATTGTCATGCAAATGGCACTAAAGTATGTGTTCGTTGCTTACAACTGCATTGGTCGAGTGACAATCGGTACTGCAAGGTTCTAAGTCCCAGCTGTGACGAGTTGAATACAAATTTACGAATTGCATAAAGTTGTTTTGTACTGACCATCCCTCATAATAAGTGTCGTCTTTATTTATGATTGTCTAACACTTTGTCTAACACTACAAAAATGTTTATGTAGTCGATTATCTGCTTGCCCATTTAAGTATATATTTACATGCAATTTGTCAAGGACCCAGTTTAATTCTTAAAATATCCTTCAACAAACAATAGAAGAAATAAGTATAAAATCATCCCTTCATATTTTTATTTTCTTATACTTTTCAGTTCCGCAACACATGTTTGGATAGAGCTAAAAGGTTGTGATAGAGAATCAACGTGGCAACAAGCATTATGGAAATAAATGAAAATATTTGTGCTAGGTATGTATAAAACCATCTTATATATAGTTATACACGTTTTCCTCAATCTAGTATCACAAATGGTCTTTTAACTTTTAAAATTGTATTGTAAATCATTTGTGAGTTTCGAGTGTTTAATAAATCACATTAAGACATACAAAACAGTGTTAAGTTTCTATTTTCATACATTTTATGTTTTTACTCCTAAAAGAATCCCCTAAAAGAGCTACAAAATATATAGTGTATTGAAATTTAATTTAATTTCTTGAGTATTAACGACAGCAACTGCAAGTATAAGATATATATTTCAGCCTGTAAAACAGACAATTATTTTAATACTTGCTCACATTCCAGTACATTTTTATAAGATAAATTCAAATTTATTGAATCATTAAAGAGATGTAAATATATAATGAAGATAAATGGTATTGAGAATTTCATTTTTTTATTGAGAATTTATTCAGTTTTATTTCAAGCGATAATACAGACAGAAAAACCTTAGAAACCACAAATTTACTTTTTTATTATCTTATTTGTATTTTCGACTCGTTTTCAAGTTTTTTTTGTTTATTGCCGTTACGTGTCGTGACATATGATATATTCTAACCTTATAAACGCACCTGAAAAAATAAGGAATAAGGATATAGGAAGAGAGAAAAGATAAAAAAGGGTATCAACATTATTTTCTAGTGAAACTTACTCAACTCCTTCTGTGTTTGTGGTTGGATTATTTAAACTTTCACTAACCGTACAAATCTAGTCTCTGTTACACTAATTAAATTTTGGTAAACAAAAATTAGTCCACGTCTTGGTAACATTCATTTCTATCCATGGAAAATACATTATTACTAAACCAGACCGTGATAAGTGTAACCACCATTACCAACAAAACGCCAACGGCCTAGGGAAATGTCCCTCTTGGGAGAGAATTGCTTGTCACATTACTTCAACACTCTGCATGCGAGTGATAATTCTTGCAGAATAGGACTAAGCAACACAAAGATAGGTTATACATTTCCTTACTTCCTCCTTGAGATATTTCACTAATCTCTCTCAATATACAAGAACACTGATCTTAGCCTGCAATCAAAGTATATTTTCCGGACATCAGGTTACAAACTATCTTCTTTCTTTTTGCGACCTTCTTCAGGGAAAATGGTCTTGTTAGTGTCTTCGTGTTCAAAGTTCGTGAATATCCTCACAACTTCTCTAGAGTTCAACTTAACAGTTAAACCTAAAAGATTGCAAGTGCTGGTAGTGAAATAGGTGACAAAAAGTTACCTCTCAACGTTCCCGATCCAACCAACCATCCTTGTAGGTTAACAATAAAACCATACTGCAGCCTCTCCATACATAGTTGTATTTCCTTTAGGTTCCCAGTATGCTAGGCCCAATGTATATAGAATAGCTCACTTGATATTTCGTACCGAGAATCGAGAATGATGAGAAAAGACGTATTGTATTTTGAAGCAACCCTAATGGCTATCTACATATCCCATCTGTTTCTAAGCTAGCAAATTAAACAAAATACGTTATCCAGTTCTGTTATTATTTGTTTTAAAATAATTTTACAGTTTATAACAGTTTTTCGGTTTCCATCATTCCAGGCATAAGTAAGCCTCATTATCTCACAATGACTATTATCACTATTTATTTTTCAATCTTAATATCTTGTAAACTCTGCATCCTGGAGCACAACCGAATCATCGATTTGATTTGCCAACATTGTTTAGGCTACAGGCACAGCACAAAACGTTATAGCAAACATAGTTTTGTAAGACTTCTTTAATAGGTTGGGTGAGATTTAATTCCCCAAGCATACTTGAATTTGAAGCAGTTTTACCTAAGGATGCGCGATAATCCTTACAACCTGAATTAACATCCTTCACATTACAAATAAATATATTAACCATACATCTTATTGTAATTTATTCTACTGCCAAATATTATAAACAACTAATTTATAATATATTGTGTCAAAAATAACCTATTTCACTTTTAGTAATCTTTATTACTAGCATTCTAACGAAATTCCTTCTAAACAAAGCTCAACAAAGAACAATGATGCTTTTAAATTCAGCACACGTTGCAACTTTCTTTATTGTCGTGTTTCTCTAAATTTTACTCTTTTATGGTTTACACACAACCGTCTATAAAACATCTATCTGTTGAAGACTGAACGAGCCAATAGCAGACTGAGACGTATCCGCGTTCCGAGCCATTCCATTGCCGAGCCACACGCCCTCCCCTCGCGGCTTGAACTGCCGCCAGCTCGAAAGTTCAGCTCGCGATGGTGACTGTATCACAACTAATTAATCCCAGTGTAAACAATGAGAATGACTGTCAAGCTACCGTACACGTGTCTGGATCCGTGTTAGCCACGGCAGGCACACTCCAGTCGTCCGTGTCACCTTGGGCTGAGCACGCTTACAGTTACGGTGTTCCTTTGTGGTTTCCCTGTCGCCGTGAAAGGCTCACTCTCAGACTTACAACTGTGAAAGCAAACTGCATTCTGCTTAGAGTGTGAGAAATCGGTCATGTCTTTTGGTTACCGGCACATCGTATACAGGCATGAGTAGTGGTTGATAAGACCTCAAATCTAATCAGCGTTACAGAACACGGTAAAATAAGTGAACACCTAATGTTGCACCTTAAGCCAGCCCTGTTTTAAAAGTTACTTTCTCAATAAAAAAATAAGTTTACTCGAAATATGACTACAACAATATTTTACGTCCTGCATCTACAAACACGTTAAATCTATCCGAGGCTTGTGGTCAATTGTTCAACGGAGCCAACATGGTCTATCTGCTGTTACAAAATATAAATACCAAAAAGGAAGGAAATGTTCTGTTCAAGTTTATTAAAATTAATTTCTATATCTAGCAAGGTTTCTAAATAACGCCCATTCAAAGGTTTGGAAGGTAATAATTTCAGGCCAGGAGCGGAGAGCCAATTTGCATTGCGTACGCACACATCCCGTTTTTATAGTCGATAAAGGATTTCCTCTATGTACAAATGAAATCGATCTTCAACCGCACTACATTTGGCGGAGGTTGAAACTAGAGGATAATGAAAGTGTTTAAAATATTTTGCTGGTGTGATTGCAATACAAATATTATTCAAACATCTAACTGTGTGCTCTAAGTGTGTTAAACTGAGGAAACCGATGCCGGAAAATATTTTCAGAGTTAAAAAAAATTCAAATTAAAACTGGCACTGAGATATTTCCTTATCAATTTCAAGAAAATCCCGATTATGTGCTTATAAAAGTCAAATTGGCTCTCTAGACTACTGTATTATATCTTACCTGTTAAGCGTCGCGCGTCGTAGCTGTTTCTATTCATTTGTTTGATTTAATATTCATTTTTGGTATCTCTAATGATTTCAAAATTGATAAAAGTATACGATAACATAGAAGCAATACGAGTAAATATATGTCTGCCATTTATGACTGCAAGACGCCTTGGTAAAATTATATTAATATGGTCTGAGCGAGTTGCTTAAACGTACCTATACGTATTTAATACAATTTGTAATATAATTATTTTTATCGTTATTTAACGCATAGAACACATAATTAAATTTTATAAACTGATGGACTTTTCAAAATATCTAAAAATTATTTATTGCTATCATACATATTCTTATCTATTATTATCCTCTTATACAGAAACAAAACGGGGTTTAAAATCTATATATTTTAAAACAAACTTGTTCACTTACAAATCTTTCATTGTAACGTTTCAAGATTGCGGATAACAATTTTTGATAAATATATATGATATGGCTAATAAAAAATCACTATTATATGTATAAGTTACGAAATCAGTACCAACCCTATACTAGTGTATGTCAACTGACAGATCTGCTCCAGGGTCTTTGTAACCATATGGGTTCATACCAAAGATAAAAATTTCCATAGGAACGTTTTTAAACTGATCTTGACAATTTTATTCTTAATGTGTCTTCGAAATAATATTTCCAGATAGAAGCTACGTATAAAATCTACCTTTCTTATTTTTGTGTCTGGAATTTATTTTGTAACTATTTGATAAATGACTGAATTATTGTATAATATATCATAGGTACCCTTTTAACTTCGGGTGAAATTTTAGTTTTTGTAAATATGTTAAGTGGATATTTATTGAAATAATATGTAACAAGGACAGGCAAAGCATTTTAAAACCTACTGTATACTATCGCAAAAGCTAAAATAATTTATATATTGTTCATCGGATTACTTACAGAAATGAACACAGTGATACAATAAGCTTAAACTAATATTACAAAACGAGTCAATTTTGTATAATTAAGAGGGTATGCCAGTTAGATGCCAGTTGTGCATCCAGGCTTCACTTTTAACATGGGGATAAACATTTAAATTAAAGTTTATAAATATAAACATCTCAAGTCCATAAACTTTCCACTTCGTAAATTTAGACTTCATTGTCTTATTTCCAATAAAGATTCAAATATTATTATTTTTAATACTAACATTGTATTGTGTATATTCAATTCAGAGTTTCTTTCTTATACAGGAAAATCTCAACTAAATATAAACCGTATCGGGTAATAATAGCTCGTATTACCCGATAATCGCACATTTTTCAAATCATTAGCTTCGAAACGTTAATATTTAAGTTTCTATAGTGTAATATTTATGGATTTGGGACGAATTCCTATTTATATTGCAGTTTTAAACTTCAGTCCTATGTTATAATCGAAGCCTCAGATTCGCGGCCAGCAAATAATTAGTGTATCTTCTTAACTTAACACGATATCAGATCCAAAAAATTTCGCAAATCTTTTTCGCAATTAGGACTTATTCAGTATATATTTACGTAAATAATATAGTTGTTTGAGTCACAATTCGAGAGAAAATTTAGTACATGTACGTTACTGCAATCCCATAAGTCTTATTTAGTGTCAGTAATAGCGTTAATGCATTCTTACATACCTTTTATAGTTATAGGTGCAGTGGGATTTTACAATAGTAGGAATGGGGATTAGTAGATGGTCTTTGCTTAATTTGTAACGTTATTAGTAAATTAAATAGTCATGCATCAGCAATGAATTTCTTTCGAGTCAAAACACTGAAGAGTTGTTAAAAACCAGCTATTTTAATACTTGTATACTTTCAACTACTAGAATAATGAGACCTGTGTGCAATAAAGATAACAGGTGCAGCATCGCACCAGTTGTAACCGTTACCGTGATAAACAGTCGCTAGAGAATATGGGAAGGTACGTGGGAAGGTGTAAAAAATTGCTCTCGGGATGGAGAACAGTAGAAACTAGTTTCGAATGAGCGCGTTAATTGCATGACAAAGAGGGTGAACAGAGAGTATTCAAGTGTTTTGACAGCTGTTTCAGAGAGTCTCCGGGGAGCATTAACCGCACAATGGCCATATTGCAGAGACAAATGGGTGCGAGTGACGAAGACAGAGGATGACTGTCACCTGATCCAAGGTCACGCCGCCTTCCGCCATCAGGTGACCTGCGTAGTGTCATAACTGAGTGAAGTGTGGTGTGAGTCACGTCCTCTCTGTTCGGTCTGCGCTGAGTCTTATTGTGACTCAACCGATGTATCAAGGATATCCCTGCTGTATTATTACATTGAACGATTAAAATAGTACATAAACGTTCTAGTCTGGTATGATATATACAAATATTTCAAAATTCGTTATTTTACACCTTTTCCGTTAAACATTTTAAAATACATTTATTCCTTACTCGTCCTATCGTTTCTTTAAGATCTAAAGAGAATTGACCGAAACCTATGGATTGTTTTCTATAGAGTCGTAGCTCCGATCTTAAAAATTAAATTCCCTACAAAAAAGGTCTAGCAACTATTGCGAAACATAGGATACTGAAAGCTTTTGTAATACTTAATATTTTACCACAAATCATTATTTCTAAATACGTTGCATCTTTACTACTAATTTTCCAATTTTGATGTAAAGTAACAGTATTGCGTAATTTTTTATAATTTTAGTCGTAAAAATAACTTACAAGCAAAATCCGGGAGAAGAATAAGGTTTATTCAGCAAACTCACCCTCGTATAATGTTTCCAACCGACTTATGATGCTCTATTAACTTCTGAAGCATACTATTTTAAGACGAGTTAATCGCAGTTTAAATCAATCCTCGAATTCGACTAATGATCTATTATTCATTATTATTACAGCAGAGTCTTGCATTAGACTAACCCCATAATTAAGCAGTCTCCACAACAAGGGTTGAAGACAAAGTCTTCAGCGATAAAGAACATTTTTTAAACAAACGCAAAAGACCGTGGTCGTACCAATAATTATACATGTTACAACAAGTACCTAGTTTAAGTTTGATAAAATATATTTGTAAGTACTTAATTGTTAATCCTGCCACATTAACTGTTCTGGTATCAATTTTACTGCAATAAAAATACATACTCAGAAATAAAAAGGCCCATTTTTTATTTGTTCTATTAATTTTGACTTATATCTTGTGCAGTACACTGATGATATGACTCTTAAGAAAACCAAGATCAATTGTGGAACAGCAGACTTTTATTCGGACCAAACACGAAATCCTGCATTTCAACATCATAAATACTAAGACAAAACCTTATTTACTTTGCTTTGAGACCAGTATACAGGTATGATGGTATTTCGTTGTAGAAGACACCATACTGGAATATACTGTTTGAAACTACTAGAAATATATCTTGATCCAGGATTAACCTGAACTGACGATATTTATCACGTTTGCTCCAAACCGTCCTCTGGCGTTTATGTTTACAGATCGTTACCCAAATACTACCCTATTCAGATTCTGATGAAGGCATCTGGCGTGTTATTATGGCTTGATTATCCCCACCTCCATACGGGGCTGTTGTTATGGGGAGCTTGTGTGAACAATCAATTCGAGAGAGCATTACCTTCAAAGACTTGGCATAACAATTTAAAAACAGGATGTCTTCTAAGGAAGCCTTAAAAAATTAAAACTGTTAACTTGTCGTGCCTCTATATCTGGAAACGGCGTTGCTTTGTATGTGTAAATGTGCTATGGTATGTAGCCAAAATATAAATTCTTATGAGACTAAAGGCATGTATAACTACCGAAGTGCAAGAAACAGAACTGTAGTTTCTGAACATAAGCCCTAGCAGGTAAATTTTATACAATAAAATGCAATACAGATACAATAAAAATGCCTAAATTCACAATGTGTTAAAACTCTTTAAAAACTCTTTTTAATGCCACAAACATTTTATAATATTAACAAGTTTCTGGTATTTGACTAGGAGACCACGCAGTAAAACAAGCACTGTTGCTGGATGTGGGAACTCGGGCAAATGGGTGAATGTATGCAAGTGAAAATGTTTGAATTAGATTTCTTGTGGTACATATTTCAGAGTTTTATCCAGAGACACATGATGACATTTCCTGTGCACTGTAAGATTTTTTTGGCAATAAAAGACTGATTTGATTTGATATCTGCTTAATTTGATTTGATAAATTACGTATCGTATGGTAAGTGTACGTGTGGTCAAAGAAGCCACACTAGACTACATCCATTTACCGAATTCGAAAAAGAAAGTGACTTTAACGCCTGGATATACTGACTGTGTTCCGTGAAACAGGAAATGTCTAGTATGTCAAGAGCAAAATATTGTACCATATTTTGGCATTATGTATTGTATGTCAATGTTTTTGTTTGATTAACAAAATGATATCCATGTTAACCTACCTACGCTTGTAAAGTATATCAACTATCTGAACATAATTTTCAAGTGGAATATCGTAAAAGCTAAATGCAATGTTCAATTATATCGTATTAGACATTTAACATGTTCACATCGATTAAAAGAGTGTTATAGTCCAAGATGATTTAAAACACATACTAATTTACTCTATTGTCTTACAACATTCTTTAAAGTTATATATAACATGATCTGAGTTTACAATCAAGTATACTCATGTAGTCTTTGTGTGAAGTCTCCAAAACAGTGCTCTAAATTATTTATGTAAATAGTTCATTCATGCATATAGAGTATGAACACTATAATTCAAAAGCATGTGGAAAGACTATAATAACACGTTATACTTACGGTCAGACAGACATATTCAACTGAATTTTACTGGATACGCTAAAAACATGACTAATCACATGAGTGAATCTGTTCCATGATTGAGGATAATCAAACACGTCAGCTGTCCGGAATGGGAGTTGTGTGTACAGGTCAGTTTCTACTACGCTTAAAAAAGCCTGGTGGCCTGCAATCTCAACCTTGTTTTGTGACATTATATGCACCATAAAGTGGGAATTGGCTGAGCTATTTGGACTTCTTGTAAGTAACTAATGTAACTTTTAGTTTATAATATATTACAACCATGCTATAAAGATAGTAATTATACGTTTAGATACACCAATATGTTCATATTCTAAAGTTCACCTGTTAATTGTATTTTATTTCGGAATTTTTTCTTTGTATATGAAATAATCAGCACAAAAATATAAACACTGTGGTATATTGTAGCATACAAGTGACTCAATTAAAGTGGCCATGTTTAAGTATTATAATTGAAAAAAAAAAACTGTTGCTACTCTTCCTACCCATTTGTGGACATTTACAACGAATCTCTGATAGAAGTTTTTATTGGTTTATGCCTATTTTAGAGTAGTATTCATATATTAGTTAGATTGATTAAAACTTATGGATTGGTAAAATCCTGAGGTTGGTTCAAAAACACCTTTTATTTAAATAGGATTACTTGGTTGTCTCCATTAGTATATCAAAACAACTTGTAAAGCTTACTTAGTCAATAGTCAATTTTAAATAATAGTTTTACCAGTTTTAGATTTCATGAATTGATCTGAACCCTTCTTTTTTATATTGTTTGTACGTGAACATAAATTACTAGTTAAAATAAAAATATAGTACTAAAAGATACATATATAAAAATGTAACATAAAAGTTCTTAACATAGAATTTATTAATTTTAATATTTTGTTTAGAAACAATACTCTTAAACTTCTTGTAAAAACTTACATGTTAATTTACTTACATTATTTAATTGTTGACTTATTGTGAAGAAACTTGAGACTAGACAGGAATGGTCAAACTAAACTTGCAATAAGTGATAATATTGGAGAAAGTATAGCATTTTAAAGCATTTATTTAAATATAAAAGCTATACTTCTTTCATAACTTTAATTGTTCTGAATTTGTTGTTTTAATAAATGCAGGGTCAGCAAAACTGGGGTGCAAATGCCTGTAATACCGTTTCATCTTAACAATAACTCATTGTTAATAATAAACTTTAAAATAAAGACACTTTGCTTTTCAATACTGAAGGAATACACCAGTCCATGAATTAGAAGGAGTTTGTCTTTCCATCTGTCTGAGTGCTAGGTGTAGAAAAGAACACTGGATATACATGTATTTTTAATTATAAATGCATGAAAAATAAATTGCATTATATAATTTAAGCTCAATAGGATCTGTGAATTTCAGTCAACCGAATTTAGATTTAGCATATTTACACGAAGATTATATTTTTTGCTACTAGCCTATTAACTAAAGAAATGCTTTATGAGGATTTATTACGGACGACCTGAAATAGGAAAGATAAATAAAGAACAATAGCAATTTTTACATAGATTCAGTCAAAGTTATTATAGATCTTACGACTCGAAGGCAGGACCTGTCACTACAGGCTATATGGGCGGTGTAGTCGTAGTTTCATAAGACAACTATCCGTCGTGCAACACTCCTTGTAGATAATTCAAGTGTAACAGTCTGCACCTGGTGTTAGGAAAGTCTCGGACAACCATTCTTATCACCGACGTTCCGGAAGAAAGGAGGCGAGTCGAGCACGAGACCCGTGTCCGCTCTCTGGCGCCCTTCCAAAGTCCACACATAAAGCGATCTCGCGGACCTCAGATTTCACGGGATGGTGGCTATTTTCTAATCCCGCAACGTTCGCCTCTCCATCTGCCCCCGCCGCCGCGTGCCTAGATGCCAGCACGTGTGCAAATAGCTTGCGACTCCTCCGCTAGATCGCAGCTCCTGATTAATCCGTTTACGTCCTCCGACCGGCGTCCCACGGATGATGTTGCGGACCCACGCCGGTCGCGCACTAGGGACAACTCATCGGCGGGGTCATGGGTGGATGATTTGTTGTAGTCTAGCTTCCCTTCTGGGGCTACCGCGTTTACGCTTCTTCTCTAGCAGTTATTAGACCATATTTATGAATCAGGTGTATTGGTTTTTCATCCAAATAAATACTAGACCTATCAATAAAAATATATTTCTTCTGTAATTCCATGTGCCAGTTTATAATTAACAGTTAATGATATCACCATGATACTGTACTGCGTTGTAATGTAATGCAATTTCTTTACCACTCGTATACATAAAGGTTATTGTGACTTTTTCTTTTGAAATTATCAACCAACGTCTTTTGCTGCAATATTGAAAAATTATTAAAAAAGTGTAGAAATATTTTTCTTACTCCCAGTTAACTTGAAGGAAGCCCCAATCTCGATAAAATGAAGAAAAAACACTATCTCACTTAAATAACTGACCAATCAGGTATGTTCCATCAAGTGACATGCGCACCTTTAATACAGGTCTATAATAGTTCTTTAATACTAATCACTGAATCTGACGAACTAGTGCATCTATCGCAATGTAATGTATTACAAAGAGTCAAAAGATATGTTAGTTCCCCCTTCATTAGCCTAGTGATGAGTCAATGATCATTTGTTATTACAAAATATTATTTAACGTTATAGCCAATATTCATAAATTGTATTATCCCAAAACAAATTTAAGGATGTTTATCTAAATCAAAACAATTGTGTGAACCATAAAAAGTATTTCTGTTCTAAGTTTCTATAACTTTTATATGAGTTTTTTTATGTTCCTCATGCTAAAAGAATGGATATTCTGTAAAGAAGGCAGCGATACGTCCTACACATCAGACGTGCTAACGTGACTAAAGCGACTATTGTAACTCTAGTAGACTGTTCAGTAAAACAATTTATTCATAACGTATATAATTTAATACGAAAAAGTATTTATTGATTCCCAAAAAATCTATGTTTAACATTATATTTTTGTTTTGTGAATTATTTTACATAAACCGCTACTTAACACCTTTAAATTTCTATAGTTCCCTATAGAAATAACTATACAAATAGATTATTGTACATAGACAACCAAAAAACTAATTTTTTTCATCTAAAAATATTTTGTAAGAAAGTTTATTAAAGTTTAAATAAACGTTGTTATAAATGTGGTTATAATACATTTTTACATATATACTATTTATTCTTTGTAAAACTAGCAAAATGTGGTCTGCAGTAAGGACTTGGCACAAATTCCATCTCTCACACCTGGGTTTGTCTTTAGCCACGACAGTGACCATAATTAGCTTGTTTCCTTTATGGAAATTGTTAATAGTTATTTATTGATCAGTAATATCAGTTTGTACAATCCATACTAATTAGAGTTCAAATGGAACAAGACAGTTTGTTGATGAGATGCCAGAATTATCTGCGCAGATCGCGGAGCTCGGTCCGCTCCTCCAGGCTCTCGCGCCACGGCCGCGCGGCAGTCTGACAGCCTCGATATAGCACTGATATCCGCCTCTGTCACTCCACCAGACGTCTTGTTTTGTTTCTCTATAAGGATGCAAGTTAATGAGTGCCGATTCAATAGAGCAATTATCTCCGCTGACCTGTCTCGCTTATTTGCGACGACTTTTTTCCAAGAACCCCTCCATCTGATAATTACATCTAGCATTATCACTTGTTTCCCAGAAACGTTTGTCCAGCAAAGGTATACAAGATATGATGTCAACTGAGGCTGTTTTCAGGTTAAGCTACAAGTGGATAACATGTAGGAGATATAAATTATTGCCGGGAATAACTTAATACTTAAAGGTTCAAAAATATACCAACTTAATTTGTCATTGGAATTACCATAATTTGGTCTATGCGCAACTTGTTAAAGAGTTTTTTGTTATGTGTACAAATGCACCACTATTCAATATTCACACTTCTACACGTCACCCGGAAACCTTTCATTACGTTTCATCAGTTAACAGCTCCCTTCGTTAACAGTACCCTTTATCAGTGTCTACCAACTAACACTGTGTCACAGTATAGTTACCGTTGGATTACACCAAAACTTTGCCTACAGTCTCATGAAGCTTAATACAACATTATGCGATTCTGTAAGTGAGATTCAGTTTTCAATAGTAACTGGTACGGCTCTGTAAATATAATTTTAATATTTTCTTCTATTAGTATTTCGTATTTATGTAGAGAGATTGATTTAGTCGTGGATAATTACAATCGAGGGGAATTAAGTTCCTTCAGACTATTTTATTGGTGGAGTTTGGACACCCCTGAGTGCAAAACCGACATTTAAATTTAGATATTAATAAACAGTTACACTCCAATGTCTTGAATATCGATATTCCGAACCCTACCAATGTGCTTCTCTGGTCACTTGGATCAGTAAATTTTTGTCATTAAAGAGATGATTATTTATGCAAGCTTTCAACCCTGAAATGTCAAACCAGGGATAATCAAAACCATACAAGGGACGCCTTGGCTACCGTCTACTCTCCCAAACGAAGCATGGGAATGCCAACATTTAAAAAATGTTGTTTAATGCATGTAAGATTTGAATTAAGGTACAGCTTCAACAGAAGCCAACAATATAAATGCCATAATAGAATACTGGAATGAAATATTGTTAATTTCAAAAATATACAGTACCATTATATTTTAATATTGTACGAGTATACATGATATTAATGTTGAAAATAAATTATACACAGTTATTATTAAAGTTCATAAATAAAATATTTTACAATAGAAAATTGTTATCATTATAAAATTAGACGTTAAAATGGTCAAATGTGATAAAATAGTACATAACATTTAAGCGTAATTTGGGAATATTTTCTTAAAAGTTTTGATCAATTTTATAATTCCAATGTAAGTTAAAATGGTGCTATTAATGCTAAGCTGCATTTAATTCTATACTAAATCTAGCATTGCATGTAGAGACATCCTTGATTCTTGTAATTTCTAAAGATATTTTAAATATTGAATTTCTATTTAATTTCAAAATCCTGTATTGATTCAACAATCAAGAATAGCTAATTTTACAAGCAGGCATAGCTAATATAGCATATAGACTTTTTAGTTTAATTAGGTTATTAACGGCATACATTGCTATTGGAATTTGTAGCAAACTATAAATTGTATTATGGCCAGTTTCATGACTCAATGATTTACTAAAAAAATTATTTATTCTTGGTAGACTTATCAATAACTAAAAGTCCTTACAATGTAACAAATTTTAGTTTTTATCACATCACGTGCCTTCCAATTTAGTCAAAAAGTTTTGTTAAAAAAAAACATTATTCATTGACAACAATCCAATCAATATTAAATAAACAATAAATAATAATAAACATAATTTTTACTATCATTAATAATAATGATCATAAATACTAATAATAATTATAATTAATAAATGTAAAAATAGTATAATAAATAATTAAATATATTAATATAATAACCCAATTTAATAGAACTAACTAATGCAAATTTAACGTGCCATTAGCAAATAAATAAACTGTATAATTATTTTATTAACCAATAATAATTTAAGCATACAACCAAACTTTATATATATATATATATATATATATATATATATATATATATATATATATATATATACATGAAACTATCAATTCGGCACATTTAATGTATTCTTATTACAGGAACAATGAGCGAATATTTGTCTTAGTATATTTATGTAATAATGTTAAAAAAGAAGGAATTGTCAAATGACTCTTCCTACTCTCGTCGCTTGGAAACCGGGCTGAACTCTGAACTATAAATAATCTAAATTAAAGAAAAGGAGTTTTAAAGAAAAATTAAATACTTAGAAGTTATCACACTTTTCATCGTTCATATCAGTAATGTTTTCCACCACTATGCCGTTTATACCTAAGCATTATTCTTCCAATTGTTATTTATCCTTCTTACGTTTAGAATGAAAACATAAGAATTTATTTCATAATTCATAAAATCTCTTTATCATCACAAATTATTTATCTAAATCTAGAAAAAATTAACTCCAAAATAATGCTGGGGTCGTTGATATGGTATAGTGTAATCTTTTAAAGATGTTATAAAATGTGTTCTCTCTGAGAGAATCACGTGTATTAGACGAAAATACGATATGCACTAATCTTTTACAATTTAGTAAATATATCTATAGTATAATATTACTTCACTGAGGTTGTGCAAAAATTAAAGTGTATAGAATATCATAAGGTAAAGGATTTTTACCCCCTGTAAAACAAAAAATAAATTGTGTTAGCTTTCTGAGTGATATGCTTCGATATAATTCCTATACATCCTACATGACACTCAATCAAATCCTTATACATGGTTTAATACGTAACACGTTAATATGACTATACTAAGGTCTTTATAAATTTGTTTATTCTGCTATTTTCTCGTTCCCATAATGTTTACCCATAGGGCCAATATAAACGATATGCTAACACTCAGCTAAGTCCCATGAAGTGGCTTATACTTTAATCAAACTCAGTGTTCTTTGTACTCGTATAAAATTAGCTCCATGCACAATTTTCAAGCCTACGGGTCAGTTCGTTTACGAGATTTCGTACGGATAGACTATATGTATAGATAGATAAAAAAGCAGACAGAAATTAAAATTCTCCAGCCCTACGAGTGATAGTTAAGTTCCATTATAAATTGCATCTTTAAACTGTCGTGTAACCTATTTTACTACTGGATGAAGTTAATACACAGACGTATTTTACAACGTATGACTTGTTCATTAAATTTTTAATAAATAATCAAAAGAAAAGTAATACATATGTAAGTACTCCCACTTAGTTCTTATTATGTACTACAAGAACCAGTTATTTCTCTCCTTAAAATTATAATCTCAATGAAGCCAATTAAATAATCTCCAGGAAATGTAATACACGTAGACTAAAAAATTTATAGCGATGAAATTTAACGGTTTATGTTTAAAATATTGATAATGTAACGCTTAAACAAATATAAATAGCAGTAAGTTTTTTTTCTTCAAATTATTCGAGTATGGCGTAATTAAACATTTGCTCCTTAAGAGAAGAAGAAAACGTATTACATCTATTCTTGTTAAATTGTGTTTTGGGGTTATTTATAAAGTTTTGAAAGAAAAATAAATCCTAAAATTTAGTTCAAATTGAGTCAAGTACGTAGGGAATAAACATTAAAAAATACAATAGTAAACTCATAGGTAAATTACTATTATTGGTAAATAAATACAAATTTTTCCAATTTTTTTCCTAATTGCAAGGCCTTTCGGAATTAATGATTCCATAATCGATTCTGAAATGCTTTGCAACATAGAAAAAAAATAAATATTGGAAAATTTGTATTTATTTGTACCAGTGATAGTACAACTTTTCTCCAATGCTCCAAGATTTTTCATAATAGGTCAATGTTTTTGTTAAATGGTAAACTATACGAAAAAGTTAACTGCGTGGTAAGTGTTACAGTATTACGTTAATGAACCACATCTAAATTTGATTTTATTCATTCTATGTTATATAATTTGTATGTCGTTGATAAAATTAAAATATGAACTCTTAGCTAATCGCCTCCATTAGTTCATGTAAAAAAGATAGTCGTCTATCAATGTCGAGAATTTACTGTTAATAGAAAATGAAACATAGACAGATAAAAAGGTTGACAATATATTACAAGACTAATCAATGTTCCATTATCTACGATAGTAATATACAGACTGCGATGTGTTACCGACCTGCGGACAACATATAGAGCGGGTCGTGTCGTTGTCGTGTAACCTTACTCCCCTGACCTTTCCTGATCTAGTGACCAGGCACAGGCACAGGCGCTGCTATCCCCGAGCTAAACGTTTCGTCACTTCTGATTCCGATCGCGGGTGGTACTAGATAAGTATGGTGTGTATAATCTTCATGGAATGTTCACTCAAGTACGAACCATTCTAGTGATCCTTTGATACTGATCGCGGGAGGAACCAAGTAAGTATGGTGTGTATAATCTTCATGGAATGTTCACTCAAGTACGAGCCATTCTAGTGATCCTTTGATACTGATCGCGGGAAGAACCAAGTAAGTATGGTGTGTGTAATCTTCATGGAATGTTCACTTTAGTTCTTGTAAACTCTGATACTGATCATGGGAGGAACCATGTAAGTATGGTGTGTCTAATGTGCATGGAATGTTTAATTTAGTACTTGTACTCTCTGATACTGATCACGGGAGTAACCGTGTAAGTATGGTGTGTAAACTTTGTGGAATGTTCACTTTAGTTCTTGTACATTCTAATTAATATCGTGGGAGGACCCTAATAAGTATGTTGTGTATAATCTTGATAGAATGTTCACTTTAGTCTTTATACTATCTAATAACGATCTCGAGTGGAACGGAGTAAGTAAGTTGTGAAACCTGATGAAATGTTCACTTTAATTCTCGTGCACTCTGATAAAGATTGTGGGAGGATCCTAGTAAGTATCTTGTGTGTAATGGTCGTGGAATATTCATTTTAGTCCTTGTACACTGGTACTGATCACGAGCGGAACCGAATAATTATTCGTATACGGCTTATATAATGCTCAATTTAATTCTTGAGCACTCTAATAATTATCGCAGCAGGGAACCTAGTAAGTATGTTGTGTATAATCTTCATGGAATGTTCACTTTAGTTGTTGTACACTCTGGTACTGATCACGGGAGGAGTCATGTAAGTATGGTGTGTAAACTTAGTGGAATGTTCACTTTAGTTCTTGTACATTCTGATTATGATCGTGGGAGGAACCTAATAAGTATGTTGTGTGTAATCTTCATGGAATATTCACTTTAGTCTTTGCATAATTTTATAATGATCTCGAGTGGAACCAAATAAGTATCCGTGTAAAGCTTATAGAAACTTCACTTTAATTCTTGAGCACTCTGATAATGATCGTAGGAGAAACCTAGTAAGTATGTTGTGTATAATCTTTATGGAATGTTCAATTTAGTTCCTTGTACACCTCCGATACTGACCGGAGGATGCTCAATAGAAGTATGGTGTGTATAAACCTTCATGGTACGTTCATTCTGGTTCGGTGGGTTCTTGTACACCGCTGACATTGATTGCAGGTGGTACTCAATGAGTACCGTGTGCACAAACCGTCATGGAACGTTCACTCTGGTTCGGTGGGTTCTTGTACGCCACTGACCGCTGACATTGATTGCAGATGGTACTCAATGAGTATGATGTGTACAAACCTTCATGGAACGTTCACTCTGGTTCGGTGGGTTTTTGTACACCGCTGACATTGACTGCAGGTGGTACTCAATGAGTATGGTGTGTATCTTCAAAATATTTTCTCTCTAGCCCTAGGTCTCTTGTACATTCAGGTCTTCTCTCAGTTGTGGGAGGTAGCAGATAAGCAAGATTGAGTATACCTTTATAAAATGTAAAATCTAAAAAAAAACTTTGCTGTAATCTTTGACACAATTCATTCCAGTTTCCTCTTTTTTCAAATTTCTATAATTCCGGTCTTATCTAAAATCTATCGGTAAAAAAATCCTATTAACATTTAAAGATTTTATCATACTCAATCAATGTACTGCTGATGTCCGTTCACAAAAATGTATACAGACCTACAAATCTCATACTAACCCAATTCTTTACGTATGGATCAAAGCTATTATATATAATGAGGTTAGTCCAAAATCTAACACCCCAATACACGAACCTTTCAGTTTCTGTCAAAAATCTTTTCCCATCCATAGTCTCAGCAATCAAGCCCTTTTAGTTTTTAGCAAAATTATTAAATAATCATTGTTTGGTACCATATATAAATGTTAGCTTCCTAGTTTTAACCTCGAGTGTGTCACCAAAGTCCAGTCAGCGCCATAGACACCCAGCAGAGTTATCCTCTGTGTTGCCATGAGCTTACTTCTCCCAATCCCATCGTTCACCGTTTCTCAACACTGAAGGGTATATCAATTGGTAAAAAAACATATTTCTACCTTATTTTCACACCTCGTTTTGCTATTGAAAATGTCCTCTACTGTGCAGATAATAACGAGTACTATCTCTAGTATGTAAATTAAGTCTTCAACATATTGTATGGAATATAAAACAGATTTAACTTTAACTCCGAAATGTTTCATTTTCTCAACCCCCTCTCAATCATATTTATAGGCACTGAACTGGAGTTTGCTCTCCAAAGTTCCAACTCAAACTCTTACTGTACACCGAAGACCTACTTAATCGAAACCTTGAGCTGACTGTTTCAATTTCCTCTTTTCTTTTTACTGGTATTGCCTTTGAGGGCAAAACTTTTCACGTGTCTTTGAACGCAATGCCTTAGAGAATTACGCATCGGATATTCCTTTGTTCTTCTACTTTATCAGTCTCAATCCGTTACGAAAAGCTGTCATGTCCTCCTCTCATATCCTAGAAAACCTTAAACGATTTTTGTTCATCACATCACATTGATTTGATACGTACATCAGACTCACCACACATTTAAATACGGACTAAACATACCGAATCATACTACTAAAACTGTACTTCCACTCTTTATTTCAAAATACCACGTAAATATGTGATGCAATATGTGTATAGCATATGAGACTATATACTTACATGAGGAAGGGAGGTGTTAGGGTTGGCGGTGTGAGGAGAGAAAGAGGGAGACGGAGTGAGAGAGTGAAGGAGGGAAGGGCCTACGAGCTCCCGGCAGTCACGACGCCCGCGCTTCATTATTGGATGATAGATCAAGGTTTATGTGTGAAATCGAGAAAAAAACATTCGCTGCTGGCACAATCGATAAATTAAGGAACAGCATATTTACAGATATCAGTGGTCATGCGCAGAACATCAGTCTAATTGTCGCTACACCACACCGCCCCGTGCCCACGCACCGATCTGTAGTCGCTCTGGAATGTAGAGGCTGTATTTCACAACAGCACATAGAATACGCAATACTGTACTTTATATGAATAAGATTTATCATTCAGATAACATTCCTTCTCCTTGCTACCATGATTGCGGTGATCGTTTTGTATTAATTATGTATGACAGCCTAATTAATGAGATAATCTGTTGAAATGCCATGACATCGAAATCAAGTATTAACTAACGGTTGAAAAATATGTGTGCTATACCATCGATAAATGTATCAGTGTTAAAGGCTACTTTATAAAACAGTATATGAAACCTGAGTTAGATAGAGATTTTTAATAAATACACGCATAACATTGTAATAGAAATGTGTATTCTATCATCCTCACTGAACTGAAGGTAGTGTTGTTGCTATTAACATCTCTCTATACTGATATAGAAATTATACGTTCTGATCATCCGAACATTATATACTTTGATACACGGATATGATATTACTCAAACATATAATGTGTATGCAAAACCTGGACGGACCAATTTATAAACGGAGGGTTTCACCACCCTAAAACATGGAGAGAGCGATAATAACAGGGCTAATTACTGCCGGGTACCACCACTGACTGTACATCGGACACGGACCGTGTGGCTAACACCCTTGTAAAAGTGAAACCGAGCCGCGGTTTATAGGGAGAACTAACAAGGCGTTTATACCGAAGGCGAACGAGTTGCCGCGGTCATAACCGATCGACTCGGGGGAAACTACAATTTGCAGCCCCGGGCGTATTCCTATGTCCTCACTTACTCGACGTTTAATTACTTAATGGCAGCGTTAGCATATTAATAGCAGTGATCCGCATATCCAGTTATCCCGCGTTACGATTACGCTCGCGAAGACGTTTTGGACTCTGTTTTGACGTGCGTGTGCGTGTCCGCGTGCGTGCGAAAGGGCACAAAAACCGGCGTCGACCTTGCGACCAGAGGCTCGCCGATTTGCATGGAATGTGAACTGAAAGTGGACAGGAGGGGAGAACTGGAGTAGCGCGAACGGACTCACGCACGCGCACGCACGTCTGTATTAGAAACTGCGCATCAAAGTGGTTTTGGAGCAAATCCACGGGTCTCGATGCGCCGCACTTATAGAAAGTGTAATCACCCCGAATGATCGGTGTGGGGGACTTTCACATTCACCACTATCATATGTTTCCCGCCACTGCGCTACTCTCTGATCATATCCTATTTTCTTTAGTGCCTTCGCGTATTGCTGATCGAATCTCGAGAATACCAGTGGTTTACTTCACGACATTTTTATCACAAAGGAATCAATATAAGTCTATACCGAAGGGTAATTCTGAAGTGGAATACAATTCGTTTGAAACATTCTCCATGTTCTCGAGTACACAATCATTTCCAGGCAATTTTGATGTGTACATACAGCTTTTTAATTAATCGCTGTATTATAATCTCCAAAACTATAAAACATATATAAACTATATATACTCTGGGTCCAACTATATATGGACCCTGACATAGTGGCCGAGGTGAGAAGTAGAAGAATGAGATGGGCTGGCCATTTACTAAGGAAGGAGGACAACTCCTTAGTCAAGAACGTCCTTGTAAACAATCCGGAGGGCAGAAGACCACCAGGAAGTCCTAAGTTGAGATGGCGAGACCAGATCAGAAGAGACATAAGAAAACTGGGAAGAAGGGAAGAAGAGGCAATGGATAGAGAGATCTGGAGGCAGTGTGTTGGCGAGACGAAGTACCACCTTGGGTACCAAGAGCCACGGCAGTAAGTAAGTAAGTATTATACTCTCCAAAAACTAAAGTAAGTGAGAAAAACTCACGCTAATTTAGATTTTACGCCATTTCACTTCATGTAGTTGTCTCCCATTCTAGTACATGAGTGTATATACTTACACTCTGCAATGCTTTACTCCAAGTCCTTGGTTGTGACCTAATTACCCAATGGAATTATACCATCACAGCCTTTTTGTTTGATAGGTGTCGTTCATCGTGAAATAACATACCAATGAAACACTCTATAATACACTACTGGCTAACGTTATTTGTTCATCAATAGATCAATTTTACTATATTCGTCAATAAGATCGTGCCTGTATTAGGTCATAAATCTACTAAATTTATAGTTTTTCCGTAAAAAACAATAAAATGAGCTAAAGTTATACTATAATATTGTAGTGTACAGAATCTGTTTAACGTATAATAATGGGCATTAAAAATGTAACGTTTTATTCCCAATTTACGTTAAAATGTAAATTTTAACCTTATAAATGTAAACCTTGAGGGTTATTTCTAGGTCGATAGTACCTACATACTAAAATGGTTTGATGTAGTAAAAGTAAAAGTTTTCAGGCTTTACTTCCCCAAAGGAGGGTACCATCAAACTAAAAAGTTTAAAGTAAAAACTCCATTATATAATTCTGTGTGAAAACATAAAAATAAGGATGTTAGAATAAAATCAATTTTCTTTTTTTAACTTAAAATAAGTTTGATTAAAGTTAAAGCTAAATCCAAACGTTATATAGATTAAGGTACCTAATTTATGTTTGCTTTTAACATTTGTTAAACTTCAGTGCAGCTCCAACATTGAATTTATTTATTTTGGTTTATATAATACTAAGTTATAAATAAAAATTAAAAATATCAATCTGGAGAACACTTTGAGAACCCTAAATTATATAATAATAATACTGTTATCTGATTACTAAATCTTTCACATGTATTCACCAACTGTAGACTATACACAAAGTTATGATACTCGATCTTTTGTATTATCATTGTATAGTTTATGTCAATAAAAACTTATAATTTAACATTTGTACGTTGTGACTATCGTTTACAATCCGCAAAGGAATCGGTAAAATAGTAACTGCAACCACAATCTATTACTCCTGAACTATATAGTAGAGCTCGAGAAAAGATGGTTATGGTATTCCAAGAGATATGCATGATGACATCCAGAGTGACTGAAGCACTTATCCCGCACGCAGGAACGCGGCTCTGGCCTTCTGAAATTCCACATCTACGACAGCCGCACTTTTATTACCGCTCACGACACAAATTATAATCGTAAAGAAAGCGTAGGCGAAGGACACCGTGGAACTCTTCTTTATTGTTTCCAATTTCGTAGGAAACTCCGGATAATTTATCTACTATGAAAGTTTGCGGAAAAGAATGGGAATGTGTATGTCTGCTTCTAACTGTTTTGTGGGAACATTTGCAGAGAACCATAAACCGTGCATTCTTTTTACCGAGTACAGTTTTGCTATTTACTCGACAAAGTAATGGCTGAATTCTGAATAATAAAACTAGTGTGCTTTTAAGGATACTCTTTGTGAATAGGTATTGTGAACGGGATAATTTAATAGTCATTGACAGTATTTCTTCTGCATTGTCTAAGGGGTTTGAAAGATAACGTTCTCTAACTAACCTTTACAATGAATCTTAAGAGAACGAATCATTTGACACTAATATAACATATAGATGTAAAACTTCATTTGGAACTCAACCATATTTATGAGAACATATAAATATATATGTATGTATGTATGTATAAGAAACATATATGAAAGACCAAACATGTACAATAGGATTCTTCGAGTACTAAACAATAACTATAATCATTTTAGAAGGCTTATCTGTTACAATTTTGGCGTTGAGCAAGCGATTACTATATTTATGTGTTTGGTATCATAACTAAATGAAAACTATGTATTCGTTATTGTACAGTTACATCGTAATTTTTTTCACTGCAAGAAGCAACCCCCTTTGGAAATTCATATTGATTCGTCCAAAGAAATTCTTTCATAATGGAAACACTGGCGTAACGTGGAAATGGGTGGGAGGGATTATGAATAAACATATGCTAGTATATGAGTCCTTTGCTTTCTCTATGGATCTTTAAAAAACCCTTTTAGAAACAAGTGGACTTAACTAAAACCATTGGAATGGATTGCTTCTGTTAAAGAACAGTTGCAGAACAAAGCACAAACATATCTACAGTTTTAATTATTAAGTATGTAAACGCACCTAGGAAAGTAAGAAATTTCAAAGAAATACGGTTCTCTCTACCGGAACTAATGGAACTCTAGCCATTCTTTAATGGATGTCCACTTTTAATTTCAACATTCAAACTCTTACGTTTATAATATTAGTCACGTATGTTGACATGCATGTGGAACATATAGCGTTAGAGTGTTCTCTTGATTATATTTAGGTTAGATTTTAATTATGTTAAATGCTAAAATATTCATCACTTTCTCAATTTTTAAGTGCAGACAATCATTTACTTTTTCTTCCAAGCCGTTTTTTTACATGCCTGAAGTGCAAAACACTGCAAAGATTGAGTCACGACATCTATATATGTTTGTGTTTTATTATACTTATAAAGTACGACGGCAGAACAACAAAGGAGGGATCATTTAAATCAAATAGTGACAATGTAGGATTCATAGGTTAATATATCAAATACATAAGTCACTGTTTACGAGATAATTAAACAGAAGATGTTGAAGCAGCAGTAAGTACAGTCGTGGACTGTATATTAAGCGAAGAGCCAGTATAAACTGTATCTCCGTAAGAGAGCGTAACTCACAATCAAATAAGTTGCACAATCTTAGGAGGCTCCTGATAATAAAAGCCCACTGTACGTGGGATACCTGGTGATCTTTTAATGGCTAAGTTATGCGAGCGGAGTCGCGCTATTTAATAAGCTGGCCATCTCATATATAACACATTGTGAGGCTGCCAGCTCTCCTATAGGCGTTTGTTTTATTGGATACATTAACTAGGAGTGCGACATAAACAGCCTTCTTATACCCAGGCTACAGTCACCGCATAGTTCAGATCGGGTGTCCTACAAGGGTCACCACTGCGACCGGTACTCTTTATTACATTTTTGCACTCCAGACAATTTGTGCATGTGATCACTTTCTCGTGTATTCGTACACATTTCTTAAAGTATTAAATATTTCCTACTTATATCAGTGATTGAGTAGGAAATATATAATACTGTTGTTCTACTGTTGATATCTAGAGTTTTAATTATTGCTATATGTAAACGTACCTAACACAAATTGTTAAGAAATCCAGTTCGCTCTACCGGAAATAATGGAACTTTAGTCATTCCTTAATGGACTCTAGTCATTCCGGCATTTCCTTCACATCTACATATAACGTAATGCTTAGTTTAGAGTAAATTTATGACCACATTTATTATCTTTGTAGTACATGCAGTCTATATAATGACTGCAGTGTGATACAAGGGCTGAACTAAAAAAAAAACGTGTGATGCCAGCGGGATGTCAGTGTGGCTTCTCAAACGTTGCTTCAGGCACATAGTGAGACCACTCACAAAACTGATAAACTTTTCTTTGGAAAAGGGAACTTTTCCGTCTCTCCTGAAGACGGCCAAAGTCATCCCGATCTTCAAAAAGGACGATCCTTGCCTTGCAAGCAACTATCGCCCAATCTCAATTCTGCCTGTGTTTAGCAAAATTTTTGAAAAGATTTTTTATGAAAGACTTGCAAGCTTTTTAGAAAATAACAAAATTCTGAATCCAGAACAATTTGGATTTAGGAAAAACAGATCTACAGTGGATGCTGTGAACAACCTCCTGGACAATGTTGTCGATGGAATGGAAGGACGAGAACATGTGCTTAGCATATTCCTCGACCTATCCAAAGCTTTTGACTGTGTGCATCATGAGACACTATTGCACCAGTTGGAGAAATGCGGCGTGCGGGGGCTCTCGCACTTGTGGCTCGCTTCTTACCTCAAGGATCGAGACCAGTGCGTGGAGATCTCGAACGTTGTTTCAAACAAAATTAAAATGACCCACGGTGTCCCTCAGGGCTCCATCCTTGGGCCTCTCTTGTTTCTAGTTTACGTCTGTAGATTGAAATCAGTGATCCAGCATGGAACGCTGGTTCAGTATGCTGACGACACTACTCTCTGTCTCAAAAACAAATCAACCCAAGATCTGGAAATCAATTCTTTCATAGAATTGAATGCATGCATTCAGTATTTTGCTGAAATAAACCTGAAAACAAATCAGTCTAAAACAAATGTCATACATTTTAGCCTTCGTCAAAATGATCACACAGCGCACCCTGCTGTGTTTGTGGATGATGTTCGTTTAGAGGAAACTGATTCCACAAAGTTTTTGGGAATGTTCCTAGATAGAGGACTGACCTGGGCTGATCATGTGGACAATGTATGTGCTAGAGTAGCCTCAGGCATATATGCCTTGCGGCATTTAGCAAAGTTTTGTTCCCTCAGAGTTTTAAAAATGGCCTATTTCGGCTTAATCCACCCACACTTTGCGTATGGAGTGAGACTCTGGGGAGGTTGTGCCAGAAACAAAATGGAAAGAGTTTTCAAGCTCCAAAAAAAAGCAATCAGAATCATTGCAAAGCTGAATTATAGAGAGTCGTGTAGGGAATCTTTCAGGGAGCTGGGGTTGCTGACTTTTGCCCTGCCTCTACATTCTTGAGGTGATCACGTACTGCAAATCAAAGTGTGATTTGGTTCGTGGCGGTGACGTTCACCAATATGGGACAAGAGGCAGGGACAATTTTCGAACTAGTCAATACAGATTGACGTTATCACAACACCTCCCGCAACAAGTTGGTGTCAGACTCATCAACAAGCTCCCTGAGAGTATAAAAAATTCCATCAATCAAAATCAATTAAAAACTCGTCTCAAATGCCTTTTGGTGTCAAAAGCGTTTTATTCTGTTGATGAATTCATGATGAGCCGCTGGGAGGTCTAAATTTGCACAGTATTTAAATAATCAGTTTGTATGTGTTTGCTCTGGATCTGGAGTCGGTATGTATATGTTTGCTTGGATCTGGAGTCAGTTTGAATGTGCCTGAGCGAATGTATGAATTGTAAGTGTGAATGTGTTTGAAGGTATAGTTGGGACTATTTATTTTTGTTTATGACGATTGCGATACAATGTTAAATTGTTTTAAAATGAAATAAAGAGATTATTATTATTATTATATAATTATGGTACCTACCTTTCGTATTACTTATCTGGATTCTATACTTTATAAGAGATTACCATTTCTGGTGGGATTGATAAAAATTGCATGTAACCATTATAAAGTAAATATATATATATTGCATATTTATATAAGTAATTTAAATATGTATGGTAAACTTGATTTGTACAGGAATTCAGCTTTCAAACTACATAGAAACCGATTCGAAGTGAAAATTTATAGTGTTGCAAAATTGTGTGAGATTTAAAATGTAGATAGGATTGTACCTATTTAAGTATTCTAATACCAATTTGAATTTTAAAATGAACAATATTAACATGTGCATTCACTCTTGTTCATTAGTGCCGGAGAAAGTCTCCTGTCCGAAGTCCTACTTCTCAGAAAGTAGTCTTTCTGGAAGCAGCCCAGATCTCAACCCTGTCCGAACGAAGACAGCGATTTTCGAATTTAATCGATGGCAGATAATTTTAGCACTGCCCGGCTGTCAGCCTCAGTCTCAAGGCCTACCTCTCAAAAGGCGAGAGGACGGCTTCGTCAGCGTCTCCGTGCTCTCATTATGTGGCTAATCGCGCAGGCGCTGGCGTTTTGACACGGACAAGCTAAGTAGGTGTCGACTTTCGGCGGATCAAAGGGTCTCTGCGGATCTGCCAGCTCATCACTTAGACCTGGACTTAATCCAAGAGAAGATCTGTGGAGGAAAGAGTTTCAATTAGAGGTGGACTATAATGATTTCTGGGAAATTAGTCTAATACATTATTTTAAACTGGACACTTGTCCGGTCTGGAATAATCTTAGGCTGCAGTTCTCATGAGTCGTACTTCCGTTTAAATCACTTTCTTCATTAATCCAAAAAATCAAAAAAGGATTTCATTGTTTATTTATTATTATTGCAAAGGGTTAATGAAGCTATCACATATAAAAAAGCAAAGGCAAAACATGATTACTCATCGTGTATTGCGATACTGAAAATGGAACGTATAAGGACGACGCCAGAAAAAGGTTTATAGGAATATTGAGTGTTGGAACAAGTAGGAAGATTTTCACGACGATAAAATCTTCTCGTCGTTGTTAAAACGTCAAATATCTCACTGTAACGGAAAGGTATGTCACAAAGCCAACAGTTGTTGGACTTCATGCACAAGTCGAAGAGTGGCAAGTTCTTCGCTCCAGGGCCGGAGTCACGAAATTCTCAAGACCTAGGTATGTGACGTGAAAGGTTCCCACAGTCCCGGGATGCCGTGGAGTGCAGGGCGCTTGTCAAGCGTTATGGTGGAATAAGTCAATCGTTGACGGAATCTACTGAAATGCTGGAAATGTGACGAGAAGAGTTGTTTATTTTGTCACAGTCGGCTTCCGAAATACGGCCGCTGTTAATTAAATATAGGCAGATAGCTAAAAAGTTGTAACAGGCATGCGAGTCGGGTAGAGAGCATCTGTCACTAATCGGTCCCCTTGACATTTTTATAAGGTTTGGATATTTTAATGTATTTGGAGAGAAACCTCCGATAAAGATACGCGGAATGGTATAATGCAGTGTTAATTGGGTGTTCCCCGAATATTCGTCCGTTAGTTGCTCATTTTCTCACATTCGGAATGAATATACACGGAACAAGAAGTTTTTGTGAATCTTTTTTAGAACGATCGTGAAGGTCGAACTTAGAAATCATGATGTAGACATAATCAGCTGGTATATAAAATACATGCTGTCACGATTAGAAAACTCAAGAGGCTGAGAAACTTTTTAGAACTTGGTATTCACAGTCGGAAAATCTACATTTATAAAATGTTGTTAAAGTTGTCGAATTATATTACACATCCAATTTACATCTTTAATGTGAGAATAAAATTAAGAACTCATGTATTTCAGGTTTGAACATTCATGTAAACTGTCATTTTTTTGTTTTCCTTACTTTTTCTATTACATCGGTGCATGTGCACTTATCATTTTCCACAGTTTGCAAAGCAGAGGATTGTTCTACGTATTCCTACCCGACATATGTTTCTGATCTGCCGATTGTATATTGTCTTAGTTTTTTTTTAAAAATGACTGGCATATGCAATTAAGAGTATTAACGAAGATTTTTCACAATATTGAATATAAAAAAAAATATTAAACAATAAAACACTAGTAATTTATAAAACCACCTACACGTATTTCCAGTATTTTATTTACAACAATTTCATAATCAGCATCGCACTCGTTAATCAAAATATAAATTCATTGATTTGTCCAAACAAATGCTTAATTTTGGGAAGTGTTACGCCAAAATAAACATTACATAAGGTTCTGATGGTGAAGTCAGATGGTTTTAGTGATAAATTTAAATATCCCTTCAATGTTTTCAATAACTCTAATAAGGTAGGATTACGCCACACGACGGCTTAGCTGAGGTTGAATCTAAAATTTCAGTTCTATAGCTCATTTCATTACATTACCGTATTGCGTTAAAACCGACTTTTTTTTGTAATAAATTTGTTTCCAAATTTATTTATGCTGCGACTATCTTTGTAATCACGCTTACCCGTAAGCCCGACAAATATTTGACTAGCACTCAAATCGCATAGAGTGACAAGCACCACCGTATAACTCAATGTTAGTTTTATACAAACGAAAGTTCATGCAAAACTTCAAACCTATAGCTTAGTTATTTTCAAAATAACACGCATACAGACATTTTATCAGCGCCTCAAGCATACCTTCACTAATGCTCGGCCAATTACTGAAATCTCAGAAAATAAAAACCTCATAACATGTTACTTGGTCACGGTTATACCATTTGTAAAATTGTACGTTACCATGATTAAGTGCACCCAGGTAGGCAACTGATTTTTCTGTCAAATTTTATCAGCCTAGCTCTGTAGGTTATATAGTTAAATATATTTTTAATATAAAATAAAATAGAAATAACTATCACTCCAATTTACATCTATCTATTGTGGTCACTTGTATCAGAGTGTAAGCCCAACAACTAACAACTGACATGTTAAGTACTAACTACTAAAGCAAATACATTTTGGCATATACGATCACATTATCTTGTAAGTATCCATTACGAATATGTTTAACCCACTTTTTTCTAATCACTGAGTGATTCATAAGTGATTCCGGAGATGAGTATATTTTCCAGTGAATATTAATTTGTCTGAAATGCTGGGGTGTATATTTAAAAGGATTGTCTATGTTTCCCCTGTTATGCTGTGGGGGAAGGCGAAACTGTAGGTAGCAGCTGGAACCAAACATAATGGGATTTCCCTCAAATGAAAAATTATGTAACAAAGAGTTTTGATATAAAGTCGGTACTATTGGACCCATTGGTGAAAAAAATTTAATAGTATGTACATCTTTCAATAAGAAATTATTAACAATTTACAGGTATCCTACAACAAACGTGAGGTGTCCTACAAGGTTCAAAACTTTGACCGGTGCTCTTCACTTAATTTTCATGCTATCCGTAAAACATTTCCTTCATTACTTTGTGTAAATTTAAAAAATGTTATATTTTTCATACGACTTAAATCCATAAATAGAACTAACAAAATATTTATAATCCAAAAAATGTCAAAATGTTCACAACCACTGTCATTGTTAAATATGTATTAAAATTTTACCTAGACTCTCTTTGTATTCCGATAAAATATAAACCACATTCATAAATTGTAATGATGAAATATGTAATACCGTACCAGTGGTAATTACCAATTGTATCCACTTGATCCATAACAATTTTTACGAGAGGCATGCTCTTCGATTTACTGAGAGGAAGAAGTACCAATGGAACAGAGCGAGGACAGCGCGAGACGGTGTCGACCGGTGACCGCGGATGGCCGATGGCCCAGGCCGGGTGAGGGCGGGCTGTTGTAACGACTTGCACAACACGTTACGCCAAGACACGGTTCGCGACGTCCAAAGGCCGCGTCCAATTGATCTGAACTGCCTGCAACTGGATCGCTTTGACATCGCCATTTTCAGAAGCAATTATCGGTTGTGAAACGGTGACATATTGTAGCATGAGGTTAGGTCGGCGACTTGTCTTCACGGATCCATCCTTGAGCCTTTCCACGTTTCGGTTGTCCTTGGAAACCAATGAATGGTGGGTCACGCGCCGCGCTTTGGTAGTATTGTGCGGATTACTGCTCCGTATCTTACGTTATGGTTCAGACGCGGTCATTCAGACATAATCAATCAGAACAAGTGATGTAGGCACGGTTTATTTTTGCACCGTTGAAAGAAAGTTTATACCATTGCACATCATCCAACGTGAGAACGGTAATAATAAATAATTCCAAACAGTACATATTGAAATTTTAAAATAAGACATTACATTTTTCTATAATACATTTTATGGTGTAAGTACAAAACAATTTAAACGTAAAAATGGATTAGAAAAAAGTGATTGTATCACTTTATCCATTATGAGACCTATATCCGAAGTTCAGCCATAGGACAGTTTCCTAATTTTGGCAGACCGCGGTAGTCATTTCGATTCCAAAAAAATATATCAAAAATATTTTAAAAGTATTAAATGTAGGTTCCCTTATAAAAGAATTTACTATCTTAACTATTAACACCAGAACGGCTCTTAGAGTCCCACAAACTGGCACTGGTCGGTCCTGATGTTGAGCAATACATGAAAAACTCAATGTTGTTGATTTTACCATATGACTACATAGATTTTTAGCCGTATGTTTTAATGTTCATTTTAACCCAGAACAGTGTTAGAATATTGTTGCTATTGTATTTTAACTCTACTTCCAATTTAAAATTCAATACGAATTAAGGTTACAGCAATTAATTTTGTCGATATTTATTTCTTTAGGCTCGACTATGATAAAAATTACGAATGTATCGTGTTATACTTCAAGTAAAGCTTATCTAAAGCACTGATGAAACTAAATGATGCGCTAAACTAAAGTATGCGCTATATAAATGACTACACAAATGTTTGCGTACGTCATAATGTTTGGAGTCCTCCAGATTAAATAAGTCGCAGTTATTTCACAGGATGTTATTACCGGTTCGGAGCCAGAGGAAATATAAAACGTAAATGGGTAAGTGAAACACTAATAACCCATTATACACACAACATAAGGAAATAGAATGTGATAATAATGTAAAAATAACGTTCAGTTGGGGTTCACGTAAAATCCGGAATCAACAAAACAGAATAAAATTAAATTACTGCGGTGGATTTTCTCTGAATTCACTCTGTAAACATAAGAGATTTTATATTTCGCTTGTTAATCTGTTTACATCAAAGTAGTTATTTAAGTAAAATTTTACTTTGAATAATCAACTTTTAATGTTCGGTGTAATATTACTAGGTAGTACCCCTTATCTTCTTACGTAGTTTTCAAAATCGAGCCCTATGATATTTTTCAAACATAAATAGGCATACATTAGGTACATATTATTTCAGTGTTCATGATTAAGAGGATCAATGTTCAGTGAAACATTGTTTACTTGTGGCTCTTGCCATATACTTTCGGTCTGAGATATTTTTCGTAGTTGAGTTTTTCTCTAAGTCTCAATTAAGAAGATATATACATACGTAGGATTGAAATTTCTACTTTGGTCAAAAGTATTTATTTCTGGCTGTCTAAATTCACTTATGGTGCCTAAGTTGAGTTTGCCTTATTGACTTAGATATGAAGCTCTTGAAAACCTACTTCGGATAGAAAGGTCTACGTTATTTCAAGTGCCATAGCTGAGTTTGCCTTGTTGTTGCGATTAAGAAAATATACATATATGCGTAGAACTGACATCTGTCCACAGGAAATCATGCCTACTTCTGGGATAAGACAGAAATCCTTACTAAACTCATGCGGCATTTTAAAATAATCGATTATAATGTAAGTATAGATAGAAGAATGTTCGTATAGAAGTCTTGTTGTGTTTAGTCTTATAATCAGGCATGACAGTGCTTATTTCACTGTGTTTCCTATATCTACTGTAAAAATGTCATATTACAATACCAAAGAAGCACCTTACATACCTTACATGAAAAAGGTATTACAACAGTATTTAAATAGTATTTACAAATCATGATATGTTTTTAATTCACTTTTAAGTCACTGCCGCAATCAGGAGTAAAAGTTAGATATTAATTTTGTCTTTGCTATCTGCGTCACTACTGATCAAGCACTTTTCAAACGTTAAATGTAAACAAGTATATCAGCCTCTTTATAAACTTCAAAACTGAAAGTGCCACCAGCTGCTGAATGTCAGTTCCATTTGGATTATGTAACATAAATATTAAATTTTTCCGAATTGTAAAATATTCCAGGTAACTTTTCCGATTTTTCTCTTCTTATAAACCTTCCTATGTTTTCAACGAAAAGTTTACAAAAATAATTAACCGAATTGGTCTAACTGTTCTCGATACGAGTGCTTAGCAACACATTCTGCTATTAATCTTTATCTTTATATATTATACATAAAGTTATAAACAAGTGAGAAAAATATGTGTTATTTTTTTAATTTTCAGGTTCTCTGAACCCTTCACCAGAAACATACTAATTAATAAAAGAAGTAAACAAAACTCAAACTAATAACTATTAACACAACCAAACAATAATTGTAACAAATAATTACCACAAACAACTAATTTCCAATCAGCTATATCTAGAATATTAGTAAATGTTTACATAGAACTAAACATTTATATCAAAGGAAGAAAAGATAATCATCCTTCGTTCAACCCATATGGTTGCCTTGATTTAAGAAGTAATTGGTGTGTGATTTCAACATGTCTTGGATTTAAAAAAAAATTAGTACTTTGGTTGCGATTTGGCTCTAAATGATTAATTCCTTTTAGGTTCCTAAGTAATTTTCTCATTTATTTTGAGTGTATTGAATCGCATGTAGAAATAATGGTTTCTAAAAATTTTGATGAACAATATCAAACCGATGATTAATCATTCTCAATCTTAATGGAATGCTAGTTGTTTCAATATAATCTGTGGATCACAATTTATAGATTACTTGATAAATTAGAGTTTTTTTAATGCAATAAATGTTTCCTTTAATGAAATACTCTTTTTCCGTTGTACGACTTTTAAAAGATTTTGAATTTATTAACATCCTGGCCGCATTTAATTTATTAGCCGTATCCTGGCTTGTCACAAGGATTGTACCAATTCTGAACAAGCCCTGGTAATTATTATTTAACACATTTGATGTTATTTTTTCTCGAATTGCTTTTATAGTTTAATTTTGGTATAGAGTGAACATATAACTTTAGCATGACACTTTTTATTGTACGTATGATTTAGAATTTTTGCTATTGTACGATTTAAAAACATGCACTTTTATAGACATATACATACATATATACATGTGTGAGTTTTAATTTAATTTTTTTAAATAACAAAATATTACTCTGAAATAAAAATAACTTTCACAATAATAGAACATATTCTCTATTTGTATAGCTTTTCACATTGAGAAAGTAAAAGCCTACTACATGATTTTATTAACTTTGCTGCAATGATCAAATTTAGTTTAATTTATTATTTTTATATAAAGTGTGGTAAATTATGAATTATGACTTTTTAAAATACATGAACACAAAATATTTTACTGGGGGATATGGTTTTCATCACAATGAAAAAGCTATACGACGGTATTAAGGTCGGGATGCCAACATTATCCTTCAAATTAATTCCGAGCTCAGTGCGGTGTTTTGACACGCCGCTACCTCCAATATATCTACATTTTGGCACTATGCATTGGTTTCTTATGTAAATCACGCCATGAATTTAGATTGAAATTAGCCTGGCGAGGTGAGCAGAGCAGTGTTGTGGTCTGGAGTTATGGGTTCAAGTAATGGAGAGTTGCCGGGTTGCACTATTCAGCATAGCCTAATGCTTTCCCGCCACAATATACTGCGACTAAACCTTTCTAGTATCTTCTTCTGTCATCTTGCCTACAGGATTATAGGAGCTTTGGTACGGTCTGCCTCGTTGAGAATTGAATGTCTGCAGTGTACATAATAATGGATTCCGACCATTAGCCACTATAGCAAATTCATCCTATGATTTCTCTTGTGCTTTTGTCTGTATCACTGAGCATTTCCAGGCTGCATTGTACGAAATAATGGTATATGACCAATAGCTAATATAAAAAATCCCATCGAAGGATTCTCTTGAATGTGGAGTGACAAGAGAAATTGTTGTTATGTTCTATGATTGTGAGTCTTTATTCATAGGGGGTTCTTGGGATGCAATGTACGGGATATACACGCAAAAGTCACTACGAAAAATCCTTCCAGGATATAATTTTGGCCTCTTTCCTGAAAAATGAGCTTTATTATTTTCCAAAGTTGTAAACAATATGTACCATTAAGTTTTCCTAGGCTGCAACGTTCGGGATATTGATTTAGGCCACCGTCTACACTCATATATGCTATCAGGATCTATTTTTTACCAGAGGTACATTGCTATGTTCTGAAGTAATAAGTATAAGTAGCATGAGTGTTTGTGCCGTGATACAAAGTTATTTATCTATACATGATATTATGTTTGTGACAATATTTAACTTTGATTTAAAAATTATATATTTTATTTATTTGTAAGTACCCTCTTTATATTATACAATGAACGTAGTAATTTAAAAATTAATATTATAGTTTGGCGATCAAATTTCTCACCAAATGAACTGGTAAGATGAGACTATTATTATCTGTTATAACACTACTATAAACATACAGCATACTATAACGTATGATCGATCAGCATTTTTTAATGTTTGATTTTGCATGCACATGCTAAATCTCACAAATCCTAAAATCTATATAAATTTGTTCCCGTGCATGTTCTAGTGGGAAGTACTTGGTTTATAAAATAACCTATTCTTTTTTCCGACTTTCTTGAGGCAGTTATTATAGTGGTATAATGATAAAACTGGGAACTTTATAGCCCGTCGTTTTTCACTCTCTGTACTCTACTAGTACTGCAACTAATTTAGTAACCAATCTGTTTTTAATCAACATGAGTAAGGGTTCGCTGAGAAAAGAGTCAGAAGAATTTATATATTGAGGTGACGTTTAGGGAAAAATAATTAAAGCAAATAAAATAAAATTCTAAAATAAATTTAACATACATATAAATGTTGTTATTGTAAATGTATGGTATCGTACGTTATTAAAATAATTAAAGCAAATAAAATAAAATTCTAAAATAAATTTAAAATACATATAAATGTTGTTATTGTAAATGTGTGGTATCGTAGGTTGTTTTATAATTGGCTGTACTGCTTTACAGAGCCTTAAAATAAATATTGTTAATTATTTGGTATAATGCAAAAGAATCATTTATATAAGTTTAAGTTCATTGTTGAATTATTTACCGTGTTTGTCTTTATTAGGTACTAGCTAAACTTATTTTGAAAAATGTCACATTTATATATATTTTTTATATAAAAATATATTGAAGTAGATTTAAACACATTTACTCAATATCAGATTTTATTTTTATATTGATCATGTCAAATTTGGCAAAAATGAGAAATTGGTGATCTTACTATACAGTGGCTTTCGTCTGCTGGAAAACTCTTATTCAGACCACTAAAAACCAGGACCTGCTTTCCAATATTTTGATCTGCTCTAGAATAATACCAGTTTATCAAACGACCATATTGTTCATGCCAATTGTTGCAGCGTGCTGTTAACAGCGCAGTGTAGACTATTCAATGAAGCCGCAGCAGATGTTCCACCCGAATGAGAGAAATCGATTGTCCGGTCGTGTGTGCCAAGATTCACAGTAAACCGCGACATAACAGCCGTGGTAGAGTTTGTGATAACGATTATTATAGGCTGAGGGCGAGACGAAGCGGGCAGACCGCGGACAGAGAGACTCCGGTGTGGACTACATTCCGGCCAGGTCACGACTCGTCTTGGTAGAATCACGCTAAATGCCATTTATGGAGCCACATACATAAATGATTATGAATATGCGTCCCGTTCTAATAGTCCCCGTCTCGAGTTATAATTAATTCTTATATATTGCACCTCGGTAGCCGAGACGTGTGCACGGACCGGGGCCCAAATAAGGGACCTGTCCCGGTGATGATGCGGTTTAAATTAAAACACGCAGGAAGTTACGAGAAAGCCCGAAATTATGGACCGTCCCGAAAACAAATTAAGTGGTCTGACATGTGTCCTGTTTAACAGTGCTATAACACGGGCCGCAACAGTGAGGCGGCTATTAAACATGTTTAATGTCATGTACGCACTTGCAATGTACCAGTTCGTGACCGTAGAAGAAACTCGAGCTGAAAGTGTGTATAGACTTGTTTATCGGCAGGATATTATTACTCTCGTGAATATTTTGATTCGGTAATTGATTTCCTGTGATTTTAATCGGAATGTTAAGCGTTACAAGTAAACATTGTATTGTAAATACAGTGCTAAGTGGGTTTATGTGGCAATGGACGATTTGAAAGCATTTTCCATTGATATGTGTTACAACAAAAAGTGTTTATTTTTTCAAGAAGTTGATTTGAAATAATAAAAGACATGCCATCGTTATTTGTTACAACTTCTCTTGTACACTTCTGTGTTTAAGTTCGTTATTGACGACGGATAATTTGAACGGATTCTACAATAACAAACATTTGCCACCGTTATGTGTTACAACTTCTCTTGTACACTTCTGTGTTTAAGTTCGTTATTGACGACGGATAATTTGAACGGATTCTACAATAACAAACATTTGCCACCGTTATGTATTACAACTTCTCTTGTACACTTCTGTGTTTAAGTTCGTTATTGACGACGGATAATTTGAACGGATTCTACAATAACAAACATTTGCCACCGTTATGTGTTACAACTTCTCTTGTACACTTCTGTGTTTAAGTTCGTTATTGACGACAGATAATTTGAACGGATTCTACAATAACAAACATTTGCCACCGTTATGTGTTACAACTTCTCTTGTACGCTTCTGTGTTTAAGTTCGTTTTTGACGACGGATAATTTGAACGGATTCTACAATAACAAACATTTGCCACCGTTATGTGTTACAACTTCTCTTGTACACTTCTGTGTTTAAGTTCGTTATTGACGACGGATAATTTGAACGGATTCTACAATAACAAACATTTGCCACCGTTATGTGTTACAACTTCTCTTGTACACTTCTGTGTTTAAGTTCGTTATTGACGACGGATAATTTGAACGGATTCTACAATAACAAACATTTGCCACCGTTATGTGTTACAACTTCTCTTGTACACTTCTGTGTTTAAGTTCGTTATTGACGACGGATAATTTGAACGGATTCTACAATAACAAACATTTGCCACCGTTATGTGTTACAACTTCTCTTGTACACTTCTGTGTTTAAGTTCGTTATTGACGACGGATAATTTGAACGGATTCTACAATAACAAACATTTGCCACCGTTATGTGTTACAACTTCTCTTGTACACTTCTGTGTTTAAGTTCGTTATTGACGACGGATAATTTGAACGGATTCTACAATAACAAACATTTGCCACCGTTATGTATTACAACTTCTCTTGTACACATCTTTGTTTAAGTTCGTTATTGACGACGGATAATTTGAACGGATTCTACAATAACAAACATTTGCCACCGTTATGTGTTACAACTTCTCTTGTACACTTCTGTGTTTAAGTTCGTTATTGACGACGGATAATTTGAACGGATTCTACAATAACAAACATTTGCCACCGTTATGTGTTACAAATATAATGATATTTAAACTTCATTGTTAAGCATAGATGATATTAATGTATAAAATAACTACAGGCATTTCTCATCATTGTATAACATCTGAAAATTGTTGTGATTCAACTTCTTGTTAAATGCTCTACTAAAAAGAATTCGTGAAGTTATTGAGGTTTTTAAGATTCTAAAACGAAGTTACATCACATAGTTGAAACACGAATCTTTAAAAGCATGAAGTGACCTATAACACAATATCGGGACGCCAAACACCTTTTCATCTCGAATATAATGTTTTATTTTATTTTCTATGTTGCAATAAAACATTAAAATATATTTTTACCCTGGCTTTAAAAATTGTATCTTTATTTAAATGAAATAAATACTCTATATTAAATATTATACTTTGATATTCATTCTACAATAATTAAAATAACTAAATATTTATTACACTACTTCTTTTAAGTAATGTTTCTGTTTCATAATTTGTTATATATTTCATCAAGTTTTAAACTACGTCAATTTGAACTGTAAAATGTAAATGTACGCTTTTAAAATACAATATAGTATTCGACACTGTTTGTCACACAATATCGTTACTATGTCAATTTTTATGATATTGCATCTCAATATTTTACGTAATAATAATGTTTTAATTGTTCGAGAAGAATAAATCAGTAGCTACATATTAACCTATAGGAAATTGCTGTTAACAAATAAAAAGAATCTTGTAAAACTGTTATATTGGTTCAATTGGTAGAGTAAAATCGGATGGCCGATCAACACAAATATGACAGTTTCTTTTATAATCGGAAAACTGTCTATATATAGTTTAAAGTGCTACGTTTTTGTATAACGAGCATTACTAGAAAAAATTTAATTGTTTTAATTTATAAATTGAGTATCGTTAGTGGTTTTTAATAGCGTAAAATAGTCATTAATGTGTTAAGCGAAGTGAGATATCAGGAGGATTTGTTTGATTAGAGCCAAGGATCGCAGATTTTGAAATATTAATTAGGTGTAAGATATCTTAGTTGGTAGTGATGAGTGTTAATGAATGTAATTACATTGAACAATTAAATAATTATAGCAAAATCTAATGTAAAAAAAACACAAAATTAGATGTAATCAAATAGTCAGTTTAAATTGTAGTAGCAAATAGTTGTAATAATGTGCTTTTCTACTATCCCTTTAAAATTTAATTGTTCTGTACATGCGTTTGACATCGAACATGAAGTCTCTAACGTCTTCAACTTAATATAACGATCTTATCACAAGTTATTAGTCTCATGCAGTACCAAACATTATGTGCCAATATATTCAAATATTGGAAGTTGGTGTAATTTTATGATGGTCAAATCAATAATGGCATAACCAAATTTTCTAATAAACCACAACATGGAATGTCTCATTATTGGAATAAGGACATATGAATGATGATTTACACACTTTCAAAATAGGCTAACCAAATTAAAGATATTACCTTAATATGATTGGGTATTGTACATTTTTATCGTTAAATATACCACTGACATAAATAAGGTATGATGCAGGTTAGTATTACTAACCGTTCGTGGATTTAAATGATAGGATCAGTACATTCCCAGTTAATATTGACTAATCACAAGTAGCCCTAGTGAGAGATATATTTTACAGGTCAGCAGTAGTGACTGCTACAGTAAAATACAAGACTTTCTAGGTCATGTTAAAGGCAAACACGACTGCTTTACTTCCTGAATTATTTTGTATTGAATTCAGGTATGTCAGTTGATCGGTCTGGACTACATTGCAGAATGTAGAATAATCAGTATGATAAGTTTGCTTCACCACTTATTACCACTTTGATTTTGAGCCTTAAAAAGCAACAAGCGTTGTTGCGTGGAGAGCTGCAAAGTTTACGGTTGATGAACGTTTACATTCGCACCCATTTGCTTCATCAATTGTTTACTTATGTTGGTATCGTAGTCATTTACAAGCATTAACTTGGCGGTAGTAAAATTGTAAAACGTCTTGACGTGATCTCTTTGAAATCATTTATTGTTTTCTCTCAAACAGTTGAAGCTTTGTCATAATCAGACTACAAAGGCATCATGATTACTGTTTACTACTCCTATGATGAGCGGAACTCCACTGTCTAGGTGTTGAAAGTTACAACTACTTCCATTAATTGATGATTACAGAAATCGGAGTTCTGCACGATCTGGGGATCTCCTGGCCTTCCCCCATAACAACAAAGATGTACTGCCATTCTGTGTAGCACCGTATAGTACCGCCTGCAGGGTTAACTGTGCCGGGGTTCACCTTCACATTTGCCGGCCCCCAGGAACGATTAATCGACGAGAGATTTAACACATCCCGGTGCCTCAGGAGCCCCCGGGACTATCTCTCATACTACGTCCCTCACTCCGGTCCTGTGATAAATATGACCAAGGTACGCCGCGCCGTATCGTTCGAGCGTACTTAATCATAATGCCCTTTTAATCTTACACTTAGTGAAGAATTTTCGTACACGTAGATTTTTTATGATTGAGCTGTGCGGTATCTATTAACCCCTATAAGAGTAATGTTTTAATATTTGGTGATACACTGGGTGACTAGCTACCTGAGTGAGAACAGTCTAAAAATATGAAGAACGCTCATAAATGAGTTAATTTCTAATAAAATAGTACATATTTAAATACATTTTTTGAATAAATTTATAAACTAAATTTGTTATTGAAGTTGAAACCTAAGTTCTTAGATGGCCGAGTGGTCTAATAAGACAGAATTTGAATTCGAATTAGAGACAGTGCAGATTCAAATCCTGGAATATAAATTCAGCTCTTTTTTATTAGTACCGTTTAATTTTCACTGTATTGACCCTTCACCTTATTCTGTTTTATAAAGCTTTGCACAAGTCAGTGGCCTAGAAGGGCAGGCAGAACAAGGCTTAAATGGAGGTCATTTTCTTATTTAATTAAAAAAGATTTACGTAGAAAACTAATAATGTATTATGTCACTTGTAATAGAATAACGGACTAACATATGTAACACCCAAAAGGTAAAATACACAGTTTGCACTGAGGAAGTCGTTGGCTAGAGCTCATCCTTACTACAACCAAGCCAGAAGATTCGCCCTTTTTTAACATTAATAAAGCGTTGATGAATAAGGATGATATGAAAGAAAGGCACATATGAAATAAATATTTAATTTAGATTTATAAACTTACTATGCTCTTCTGAAATTAATTTAAATTTAAAGTAAAATAAGACATTTATATTAAATTAAAGTTAAGTATTAACTGAACAAGGTTGAAGTTCAAGGGTACAAATTAACGTAGCAGAGGTTGTAATTCTCAAAAAAACTGTTTTTCTCAAGATTCTGTCTCAAACAGAAACAAAGATAGGAGTATTTTTATATCTTACGGTATTATTTGTACATCTGATGAAAAATAAAATTAAAGGTTTCGTATTTGTATGTATCATGAACTAACCAATATGTAGTGCACAAATTTATTCACAACTTAGGTTTATAATTTCCAACAGTACACAGGAGCTAGTGATATTCTCTCGAAAAGAAAATCTAAAATCTATAAAAGTATTGTTTAAAGCTCTATAGAAGACAAGTTTTTATTGTTCACAAGCTTTTACTTGATATGGCAGTTTGTAGAAATTGTTTACTTTTTGCATACTTTACATTATTTTCATAATTTGACACTTGAAGATAGTTGTTGAATCGTGGCATGTTTGTTGTTGGAACACAGTATAGTGACAAAAATGCTTTATTGCCGTTATCCTTTCAGTCAGTAATGATAACTTTCCATTGTTTACAAAACAAACATTTTTACTGAGCGCTATTAAAAATGGCTACAAAATGTATAATAAAGTACTTATATTCTGAACTACACTATTGATTTATTTCCCCCTCCCTTAATTGCTTATCAAAAAGAAGTCGTTTGTGTTTTTAAAAATACAAGTTACCGTCAGTAACTCATTAAGAGCCAACCTACTTTTGATCAAATATGGCAAAAAAATAAAATACTTCTTTGACGTTGTTGAAATTTAGATTACACACAACAGAAGTTTAAACATCATAAAAAACCCTTGCTTTAAGACTAATAGAAAATGTTCAGTTTTAGTTCATATTTTGAAGGTACGTAATTGAACATTAGTTTTCTAATCATTAACTTTTGTTTTAACCAAAGGTATACGGAATATTGATCGACCAAACCTTTAATACGAAATCATATAATCTTATATAAGATAACTCAGCCAGGAATTATTGGGTCATACTTTGTGATCTGGAAAATAATACACACACTTAATCGCACAAGAAACAACATATTTTAATCCATCCACATTAGGTGTAAAAATCGCGATGGTAATGCAATAATAATAATTAATAATATTTTTCATCAATAATCACAAATAGCAATACCGTATCGTATTTTTCTACGAATATTACGACAACATCTTAGGAGATCCCATGCCTTTCACTGATAACGTACGTTTCGTGTCAATGATTCAACTTCACCCAAATGATGATTATTTCTTGCCAAACGAAAGTTTTAAATCAAGAGAGGGTTTCCCGCTCGTGCTGCTGGCCACTGAGGTCTGGAAAGGTCATTGAGGTTGGGTGACTGCTTGACGACGTTACTCTCGATTTCTTCGGGAAACAATTAAAGACCCAGTGTAAATCAGTGGCGGACTCCTCTCACTAGATGAAAGAGATATTACGGTTGTGTTTGCTTTGTTGATGGTCATCACGTTTAGTAGCAGTGGTGTAACTGGTTCAGGATTTGGTTTGGACGAAGTATCTAATACTTTTATTAATACTAATATTAAACCAAATTTATATTTTGTCTTCATTTGGGTAACATCTAAAAGATTATATTGATAATAATTATAGGTTAATCAGAAAGTACATATTATAAGAGTTGGTTTTGAACCATTTTAGATAGAAACTGGAAACCGGGAAGATCTTTCTGGGCAACCGCATCCACCCATTTTTACACATATAATAATCAAAGGTGGGGATTCCACCATTTAATATAAAAAATTGAAAATATTAGTGAAAACACATATCATTGCAATTACATTCAAAATAACAAATACGAGATATTTGTATTTAAACCGCCAACAGAGGTATGAAAATTAAGTTTAACTATATGTGATTGATATTAAATATGTTTTAGGCACATAGGCAGAATTTAAAATATTCAATGAATGATTTAAAAGAGTTTAAAACATTGGAATAATGTTAGAAAATATACCACATATAATGTTTAAGTCAATGTACACCAAAGACTCATATAATTGTTTTTGACGAATTTTGTTTGACCCTAATAAGTTACTATTTCGTAAAGATTGAATCATTTTTGCATAGAGATTTTCTAATTACCTATAGAATTTGGATAAAAAAGTTTTTAATAATCTAATTTGGAAGTGCTCCAAGCAAATTGTGATGCATTGTTTAAAGGGTCATAATGGTATACTGTATAACTATAAGGAGTTCTATTTTTTTATAATTATTTTCAAACCATCCATTGTTTTTTAACATTTGGTGTATTTCCTTTAAAATTACTTTTACATCTAGAAATTAGTTAGAGTTCTCTTTTATTGCTTTATAAACTTTGAACAACCACTGACTCCGTATCTTCTTCTTTTCATGAATAAATTCATATCTGAATGTAATTGAGGCTTTTACACTAGTAGTAAACCAGTCTTATCGTCTGGTTTAATTTTCTGTTATTATGCTGGATAGTCTTAAAACTATGAGTACTGAGCGCTGAAAATATCTAACTTTGGCTGCAAATAACACATTTCTACTGTACTATTTGGTAGCGCAAGCGTTATACGTTGGCACTATTTATATATATATATATATATATATATATGTGTGTGTGTGTGTGTGTGTGTGTGTGTGTGTGTGTGTGTGTGTGTGTGTGTGTGTGTGTGTGTGGTGTGTGTGTGTGTGTGTGTGTGTGTGTGTGTGTGTGTGGTGTGTGTGTGTGTGTGTGTGTGTGTGTGTGTGTGTGTGTTTATAAACAATGTCTATTCAGCGATATAACACATCGTTGGAAATTAAAATAAAAGGAATTTTCTAATTAAACTATATCAATTTAAAATATAAATTCAATTTAAATAATTAAAAAACTTTAACCTGGTCCAGTTTTAAGTATTTATTACTCACATTTTTAGTCTTCTTTCTTAACAACTGAATTATATGTTCATTTTTAGAAACTTATTTCAAACATTTTAGAGCAAACTAGTGAAGTTTTAGTAAAGTTTTAAATTTTAGTACGACTTGGGATTTTTATGAAAATTTTCAAGTTTACAACCTTACACCTCTACTCTAGTTATCCATAAAGCTAGTGAGTCTACTATATCAGATTCGGGCCATGTTTTGGGGAGTTATATTGTATAAACTGTTTACTTATATAACATTTATTTACAGAGGGCTGTTTTTAGTTCAAGGACTCACAGTTGATGAAAGTATATTAAGATTTTACAATTTAATCAGATTCGAATATGTAGATCTACCTGTGAAGGCAAATAAATTAATTCAATCTTAAAAACAAACATAGATATTTATCAAAAATTAACAATGTTTACGTTTTATATATACCAATTTAAGAAACGTTTTAGGATCACGGCGGCCTTTTAGATCCCACACGTTGTCATTATGTTTCACTTAATTGCGAAGATACTATCAGAGGCGTGATAACAAACATTGTTTTAGCGACTATTAATAATCGGTTAAGCCACCTACCTCACGAAATAAATCAGTTTTGGCAGGAGGCCCGCGGCAGATGGCCTCAAGGCCACCGGCCGCCAGCAGCCTACGCCGCCAATCGTCGCACCCCCAGGCCTCACGCCGAGTCACTCGTCCTGAGACCAGATGTTATTGACAACATTTCAGTCATGTGGGCCGCTAATATGACGTGGGTTCCACTAATTCCCCTATTTATGTAGAAGAGCGGATGTAGCTTCTACATTGATCTGGGCGTACGTCATGGATTACTTCGACCACCTTGTGTTTTAGCGGTTTTTAAGTACCCATACACCTACACCTGTGTTGAAGTTAGCTGGAGGAAGAACATAACATTTAGACGTACCTTTGTCAGTTTGTCACACTATTATTTCAGTGTGTAAAACCAGGCAATAATAGGTCAGGATCTAGATAAAAGTGTCAAAAGCTAGATAACGGTACAAATATTTGACTTCCATACCTAGTAGAAATTTGTTTTTCAATTTTGTTAACTTAGGACAAGACTTTGAGAAACCCCTCATTGAACTTTGCCCTAAAAGGATCTTTGGGATTGCTTCTAGAGTGATAGAGTATTTAGCATGCGTAATTTTAGGGGTAGGGCCGTCTAGGTCTGTCGAGATCCATCAGGAAGGGATGGATTTCAAGCTGGAAGACGTTTTAATGTTCAGGCCCACAAAGTGCAATTAAAGTTGATGCTTCACCAACTCCAATAGTCATCTTCCGCAGTAGACTTGACCCATATATCTACATTTGTAACCCAATATCTTAACATTATAGGTTAATGATATGCAGATTTTTGTACACTCCTTTTACTTACCAGCCGTTAAGCATTTCCTACATAATCATTTACCAAGAAAACACGGTTTCGCTATCTTTAAGATGGCATTCGAAACGCGCCAGCTTTATAGGCAACACTAGCTCAACAATGTCATGCCTTCATTAAATACAATTCCTTGATCAGCAACTATATAACTTTAAACTCAAAACCATATAGAATGAATTAGCTTTCCTGGTAGTACTAACTCATTACCTTCATAAAGCAATCGGTTGGTTTTGACGGGAAACATTTATCTCGTCAGACTAAATGTCCAGAATAGGAATATACCGGCTACCTCAAAGGCGAAAGTATCTCAACTACCTCACGCTGCTAGCAGAATATACCAGCTAAGTCGGCCATTCTCTTTTCCACCAATCTCACCGTGGGATTGGGGTTATATTAATTTTAACAACAATCCTATAACGCTAGTTTCATATCGGTATTGGGAACGGAATGCTGGTATCATATGTCGCCATTTTTATCGTAATATTTCGAATTCGTTAATTGTTTCTGCTACACTATACCACTGGCTACTACTGGCAATTTTCTTTCTCCAATGACGTGAATTAGTGACTTGGAGAAATTTGAAGTGTAATGGCTTCACTAAGAATCATATCTCACTATGATCATGATCAATCCCGCCATGATTCAGACCCATACATTATTTACGTCATGGGAAGGTTAATTAAACACCAGTAAAATTGGATTAAACTGTATGTTCCAAAACTCCTATAAGATACGTGCTAAATCCTTACTTTTGTATAGGTTAATGGATGTTTTAGTGAATTGTAGTTCTAATTTGGGGAATCAGCATTTTCTCTATCAATATAATCAGAATAATAAAATAAAGTAAATTTATACGTTTTATGCTGGTCACTAATAGAATAATGTGTTATATAATATTTTGAGATTTATTAAAAATGTTGTTTTAAATTAGTTTTAAAGATTTAGCTACTATTAATTTATATGTGTCATTATTATTAAAAGAAAAAACAATAGGTACACGTTTCCTAACAATTTATTTATTCTCGAACGCCAACGCCATAAGATATATGGAAATGTAAGACGTGAGAGTGAGAATGTAATAGTACTAAAGGCATGTTTAAATGCTAAAGATAAAAAGTGGTGAATAACGATCAATAAGTACATTACAAATACTGTTTATTAACAATTAAAACATACAAACTGAGAAGTAATATTTAGTAACAAGAATAAATATATAACTGAATTACAACAAAACACATAAGTACAAGCAAGTGAGCGATGAAATACTAAAAATACATATAAATACAAAGCAAAACTACGATACAACTAATTAAGTAGCCTAAAGTTTAGACAGGTAATTACTGGTAATAAATAATTATTAAACTATTAACTAAAAATAAAGTAAATATTTCATATAAATACTAACAAAAACGAACAAATATTAACATTAAGTAGTGTACCGAAAATGCTATGTATAAATTAGGAGCTTAATTGTAATAATTATACAGCTGTTAGTATATAATATTATTTAAAATACATTCATTATTTGAGGTTGAAGGAAAAAATATTTGTTTGAATGGGTCAAATTTGGAAAATGTGGTGAATAATAGATATAAGAAAAAGAGAACAGTTCATTAAAATATCAATACTTCGATGGCTTATAAAATAAAGGAAACGGTAGTATATTATTTTATTTCCCGCTACTTTAATGTAATGTTCTTTTTAATGAAAACACAGTAACGTGTTCTAAATAAAATAAAAATACTTTTCAATAAACTATGTTTAATTTTAATCCTAATATTATTGTTTTGTACAAATTGAACATTGTAAAACAATAAAACAATTAATACTAAATGTATTAATAATAAAAAGGATAAATACCTACATATATTATGTCTACATGTTTACTTAACTCAGTGTCTAACAATATGTTTAACCTTCATTATACTTTTCGTTGTATGTTACCAAAATTGAATTTCCATTTTTTACTTATCAATGACATTTTTCTTACTCATTTGGAATTTATCACGTTATTGAACTATTGGAATAGTGCAAGTTAGATAAAAGCTTTGGTACAATCATACAAATACTTAGATTACTCTGATAAAATTATATTTGTTGGTAAACAATACAAAACAATTGTTTAATGCAGAAACGTTTATAGATATTCATTCACAAGTTACAGTACATTACGAATTTCACAAACATTAAACCTTCCCTACGGTCTGCAGCAGTGACCACGGAATAATGTTACACATATACTACTAAGCTTATTCAAGTTACCTTTTTTCATAATAAGTATATCTTTTCTTTTAAATTGCCATCAAAATCTCAACTCATATTCTGGCTGTTATTAGTTTCCTACACATGGTATATAGGACGGTATAAAGTTGGATGGAAATCCATTGTTTTAATGCCAAGAATAAAATACTGCTAGACTAAACATCCTTTCAGCTTTATTTGAAAAGCTAAACAGTTCTGTTTACAACATGAACAATTGTGTTGTGTACATGAGGAATACTTGAGAGTGGTCTATAAATAGCAAAGGTTGGGACATCGTGAATATTAACAGTTTTTCTAAAGACGCAGTATTCCATCCACTGCAACTCTGAGATTTTATCCTACAGTTTCCCGGAGTAGTCACAGCAGAAGAAAGCCGCCGGTGTTCTGCTGACCAGATGCTACGGAAGACTGCGACGCCATCTGACAAACCACTAGTTTCTGTCACTGGAAGCGGCCAGCTTATCAGATGAAACGTTGGGGGATTATCTATATAGATAGCGGCCATCACTTGTGATAATTGTTGGCCTGATCTCAAGATTGGAAATCGAAACCATTCATGCTTTCTCAACTATTTATCCAAGTTTATGGGGTATAAAATGGGAGTGAAAGTTAAAACGTTTCTCCCATAGACTGCTTACGTGTAATTATTTCCATACGTTTTGGTCTTGCTAGGTAGCATGAGCTGATTTGGTAAAGCAAGATGTAACGCTCTTCGATCTGCAGATAGTAACAACTCTGCGATTACCAATTAGTGACACGTTTTGCGCATTGTAATATCGCTGTCGAACACGCCCATTAGCCTACTCAGGGACAGATACAATCCCGAGACAATCAATAATATTCGATTTCTGGCGTCTGATGGTCAACTCCTCCCATGATGGTCATGCGCAGAATGCTAAGTCTCTCAGTAGGAGGCTGCAGAACAGGACTCTAGCTATTTAATTTCCTTGGCAAGTGGAATCTATAAATTAATGGACAAAAATATAAATATGCATTTTGTCTCCATGAAACCTCGTAAAAGCATTAGAATAGCTGTAACACTGTTCTTATTTCTGCTTTATACAATTAAATTACTGAAACATAAACACACTACTACATAGCCTATGACATCTACTACCATAAATTATCCCTTTAAAGGTCTTTGGTTACAAAAACCAACCATTCACAATACAGTAAGGTTGATAATTCAGTAACCTGTTATGTGAATGTCGTCCTTGTTGTCTCCTATACTCTGGTTAGTTGCTTGGTCGCTTGTTAACTTTTTTCAATACATCTTTTGCTTCCTATTGTCGGCTATAACGAGAGCGGTGCCAAGTGGTTGATTGTTCTACAGGAGTCTTAACTCCTTCAGTAGGTGTTGTAATAAGAGTTTGTTATCAGATTTTCTCCTGACAGCTAATACAAATTGTGTTGTAATAACTCACTTTGTTTATATAGTGCACCACATAAGAGATCTATTGATCTGTCTCCTGCTAGTAAATTGACTTTATACTTTTTCAACTAAACCAACGTTTTTTTTTAACTAAACACAAGAAATGATGTTATTTATTAGGGTTATCTTTTTATATTTAGGAATAGGTTTAAGAAGTTAAATAACTATAAATGGTTAATTAAGAACTCCAGGTAGATTTCCGAACCGGAGAATATTCTTCCAAAAGAAATAAAATATTCTCTTGTGGAAGAAAAACAACGTTGAACAAAAACAAACAAAATAAAGAAGGAGCTACATATAATATAAAAAATTACGTCATAGTTGTAAATCAGTGTTTATTGTAAATCATTGTAATATGTTTCATGTGATTATATAAGTAGAAAATAGATCGGTAGAAGTATTGTATACTCACACATATTAATAATATATAATACAAATTTGTACTTCAATGCGCACGAACATTGAAGAAATTTGAATTATTTATCATTTCTAGTGTTGAAAATAATCATGGCGATGATATAGTGTTTCCGACTATATAATCGACACTCGTCCACTAGTATGACACAAATTTAGAGAGACATATGTCACTCATTAATAAGAGAAAATATTACCAGTTTCTGCACTCAATCCACTGGTTTTTTTATTTACGCCAAGCCAATGCCACATAATAGACAGTTAGAAAATCACTCAAAAATGTGTATCGATAGAAGGAGTAAAGAATATTTAAAACACAGATAACTTTAGTGATGACTCAATACTCAAATTCAAACGTTCACTACTGTATGTTTCCATGTGTATGTATTAGAGTCTCTAATGCCTGTAAGTTTTGGACGTTTTCTCCATTTGCTCTGTGTATATGTATATAATTAAAAAAAGAAATATAGGCAATAATTTGAATATGTTGTTTTTCTGCCAATCAATGATCATAAATATACAGTATGTTCTTTCAAGTACTGCCAAATTTGTTAATGACTAAAATTCATAATTACGTTAAGTTTGTATTATTGGGAGTACCAATTTGCCGAGCGGACTAAACACAACGGACTTTGGATCTGAGTTATAGACAGCGCAAGTTGAAAGCCTGTATGTGAATGTTGTACTTTTTATCAGTAACATTGTAATTTATTGACTCCCCCCCCCTCTCATTCCGTTTCATAAGATCATCGCATAGGCTAGTGGCCTTTGAGGACGGGATGGAATAAAGCTTAAAAGGATATCAGTCTATTCAGTATAATTTTTGTTAAAATTTAAACCTCTTATTGTTTAACGTCTGGCTTAAAGAATTGTGATTACTTTATAGTTTTCAACAAGTAAACCCTTACACATTTTATTTAAAGCGTAAGCTCAGTTCATATTGACTTTGCCTGATTTGAAAACCAAGATTTGTAAATGTCTTCTAGTTACTGGAGGTTCTAATCACCATCATCCATTAATAATATCGTTCATTGAACATACCGTTGAGTCCTGACCATTAACAATATACAATTCATATTTTTTTTAAATTATATTACATTTTTATGATTTATGCTTAAAATTATTTTACCGTAAACTATTATTAAAACTGAGGACAATTCCCACTCCAATCTTGTAATTAAACTAATTATTTCCTGATCATACCTCGAAGTTATTGTTATTTGGATCGGCTTGTGCACAAAATTTGTTACGCGAGAAAAAGAGGTGAAGAATAAATGATTCATGCAGTGCCTAGAGATAAACTAACTTAAAATTCATCATAATAAACCGAATAGTAGGGAGAACGGTGCAGAACCCTGAGGTAATCAACGCCGTCTCAGCACGTGATGTACTCTTAAGACCGTATCATGTTTATGCAACAACTGCAAGCAGACGAACGGTAAAACGAGCAGTGCAGTATCCCAAAGTAATCAATGTTGTCTCAGCACGTGATGTGATACAGAGCAACTCCACTCTATAGAGCATCATTTTCATGCAACTATTGCAAGTAGACGACCAGTAAAGCGGGCAACGCAGGGCCCTAAAGTAATCAATGTTGTCTCAGCACGTGATGTGACACAGAGCTACTCCACTTAAGACCGTATCACGTTTATGGAAATATTGCAAGCAGACGAAAGGTAAAACGAGTAGTGCAGTATCCTGAGGCATTCAATGTCGTCTCAGCACGTGATGTGATACAGAGATCCGGACAGCATCACGTTTATACAACTAATTCAAGTAGACGAACGGTAAAGCGGGCAGTGCAGTACCCTGAGTTAATCAATATCGTCTCAGCACGTGATGTACTACAGAGCTACTCCACTCCAGACGGCATCATGTTTATGCAACTATTGCAAGTAGACGAACGGTAAAGCGGGCAGTGCAGTACCCTGAGTTAATCAATATCGTCTCAGCACGTGATGTACTACAGAGCTACTCCACTCCAGACGGCATCACGTTTATACAACTAATTCAAGTAGACGAACGGTAAAGCGGGCAGTGCAGTACCCTGAGTTAATCAATATCGTCTCAGCACGTGATGTGACTACAGAGCTACTCCACTCCAGACGGCATCACGTTTATACAACTATTGCAAGTAGACGAACGGTAAAGCGGGCAGTGCAGTACCCTGAGTTAATCAATATCGTCTCAGCACGTGATGTGATACAGAGCTACTCCACTCCAGACGGCATCATGTTTATGCAACTATTGCAAGTAGACGAACGGTAAAGCGGGCAGTGCAGTACCCTGAGTTAATCAATATCGTCTCAGCACGTGATGTACTACAGAGCTACTCCACTCCAGACGGCATCATGTTTATGCAACTATTGCAAGTAGACGAACGGTAAAGCGGGCAGTGCAGTACCCTGAGTTAATCAATATCGTCTCAGCACGTGATGTACTACAGAGCTACTCCACTCCAGACGGCATCACGTTTATACAACTAATTCAAGTAGACGAACGGTAAAGCGGGCAGTGCAGTACCCTGAGTTAATCAATATCGTCTCAGCACGTGATGTACTACAGAGCTACTCCACTCCAGACGGCATCACGTTTATACAACTAATTCAAGTAGACGAACGGTAAAGCGGGCAGTGCAGTACCCTGAGTTAATCAATATCGTCTCAGCACGTGATGTACTACAGAGCTACTCCACTCCAGACGGCATCATGTTTATACAACTAATTCAAGTAGACGAACGGTAAAGCGGGCAGTGCAGTACCCTGAGTTAATCAATATCGTCTCAGCACGTGATGTACTACAGAGCTACTCCACTCCAGACGGCATCATGTTTATGCAACTATTGCAAGTAGACGAACGGTAAAGCCAATCTGTAATTATTGACTGCGTCTGAACAACGCCTGAGGCGCATTATATAATGACCTTGTCAAACATGAATATTTATAGAAGGAAACTGGAACAGCGACTCAAAGGCGAACAGCAGAAAAACCCGCTGCAGAGCGAGTAAGGTTCGTTCTTCTCTGTGCCGGTAGCTGCGCCATCAGGCACTCGCGTGCCCGCGGCGAGGTGATCTCTGGAAATGCCATCGACAATCTTCAAGCACACCTGCGCGCAATGAGATGCAAAAGCTAGTGCTAACCGTGCCATAGCTGTCCAGGTATATTCCACTGGTTCTGCCATTGTTTTATTATCCTATATACCTGTTTACAAGTGGTATTTTCTGACGTATACTGATCGGATGAGAGAAGAGGTTTCACTCGTACAATTTCTAATCAATAAAAGGTAAAATTTACCATAGAATTAGTCGGAAAATTAGCAAAACGATGAACCAAGATTAGAAACCTAAAATTGATTGAATAACATTGCCGTTTTTAGTTACACATGGAGCATCTAAAATGTTAGTTTGTATAACGAAATGCTACATGACAACTAAGGAGTTCGATTTTATTTGGACGTGATATATTGAAAGGACATCTTTAACACAAAATTCCTGGTTGGAGCAGTGGATAAAATGGGCCATTCGGGTGAGAATCCTTAGCAGGGATGGACGTGGCAAATCACATTCCTCCTGGCACAATTTTTAATGACCTAACATGAACAATTAAATGACTGGGTCCCACGTTAGGAACAGATCCCAATTGGCAAGATAATATTTTATGGCTTTTAGGCAGATTTCAATATGAACCAAATGTGACTTATGGTCAGTGTAGGATAATTAATTTAGAAGATGATATTCCAGATAAAAATGAAATTACTATGTTACAATGTATTTTTACTAATCATATTTTATTTATTTTTCATTAAGTAATTCTTTTATCTAGTTAGCATGTAGAATTAGTACATTGATATGAAATTTATGCTACACAGCATACTACTATCTAAAATCATGGGACAGACGAACAGATAAACAATGACAGGATTTTTATGAAGGACTTGGGCCCTTAATAAATCTGAAATAAAAACAACTTAAACCTAAGCAGGTAATAAATTGTTGAAGGATTTAATATAGTATTAGTTAAGTAGTAAAACTAGTAATATCATTTACATAATTCGAGTATTTGTGTTAGTAGACAACTAGGTTTTGAAGATTATTTTGTACCCTATTCTTTCGCTATCGCATAGAGGTGACTTATTAAAATTGACAAAGTTTTAACACTCTCCTCGTTTAAAACGTGTGTGAAACTATGACATTAAAATAAATGTTTATAGCTCAAATCCCGATATTGAAGCAAGAGCAGCGTGATGTGTTGGCTCACGATATGACCAAACGTGTCCCGTAGCAATTATAAACGGTTGATCTTCAGAAACGAATAACAAAAACCGGGTGGACCCGTCATACTTTTGTTGTCCAATAGGAGGAAGGCCAGTAGGCACATAAAGTGCCCAGTCAGTGTAATCGTGGTCGGCAAACATTTTAAAGGAGGCACGTGCGTGACGCTGTACAAAGCAGGGACTGTTACAGCTCAATATATAGCGACAAAGGTCAAGCAGTGACCTGTCACTGTTACGGCTCCCTGTCACGCCGCCGTTACTGTTCTGTAACCGTTACCTGACCGTTACTGCTACATATTTTGTCATGACTCTATAGGTAACACATATCGTAACATATGTGTTATGGAGCATTCGGTTTTAAAAAGTCCTGTTGAAAGGTGCAGTGGAATTTTTACAACGTTGTTTATCTTCAATCAAACAAGTTACGTATTTTACTTCCATTTTAGAACTTTACACCAATAACTTAAGATATGAAGACTATACAGTTACAAACTGTCACTGCACAAAGTAGATAAAACAGCGTAAGCTCAAAACATTGGCGGCTAGAAATTCTATAAAACTATATCTCAGTTATCGACGTAGACAGGATACAAGGTAAATCCGTTTCAAAATTCTACGATACATTTTGACTGTTCTTAATATATTCTCAGTTTATGAAGTTGTTTTAGAAGATAGTCGTTCAGGGTTGTGTAATCTTAACTAATAAGAGTTACAACAATATTAAAATTTGTTATAGAATTCTCGTGACATTTTCGAATTACAAAACATTTTAGACTATTCTAAAGGGTTCATAAATTCATTCTAATCAAACTTAGGGCACTTCCATGTGACTTGGGATAGCTCTTAATCTATTACGTTTCAAGATAGTGGTCATTCACGCCACAAAACAACAATTGAACCTAAAAATGTATCTGATAATGAATTCTTAGAATTTGAAATGTACATCGTACGAATTAAAAAAATATATCAAAAGTGTTTTAAAGGTTTATTATTGTATATAAAAACATGTTGTCTTTCTGTAACTCTTCCTATTATGATTTATCTCGTGTTTGAACCTGAATTGGTTAGTTACATCTGGATCCTTGAGAATCCCTGAACTCAGAAGATTTCGTTCAGGAAATTTTGTTTGTGTAATTTGTAGATCTCTTTCTGAACACTATAAGACGTATCGAAATGGATTAGGATTTGGAAGCTGCTAAACTCACGTATTCACACATAATACATCTACGCTAGGAAGGGTAGATTCATTTCGAATGTTGAGTTTAGCTCCATTTCACCTTTTGCTTATTGCAGTGTCTGAGATATGTCATTGTTACAAACTTGTCTGCTAGAGTCTGGAGTCCACGTCCGTCTGAAGAGATCCAGCAACACTGAAACAAAAACATGTTGTGAGATAATGTTTAGAAAAATCATCGAATGGCACTCAGTTGTGTATAAGCCAAATCAGAACACTTTTTCGTCTAGATTACATTGGATTCTTGCAGTGTAAGCCTGGAGGAAGCTTTTTGTAAACTAGGTGTCTCTGATACCAAAATTATGAAACAAGAAAACAACTAAGGATCGTGTGAAGAGGAAGGTGAAATGAAATAAAACTCATGCATTTATCTTAGATATATCTTAGAAATTAATTACTAAGTTAGAATGATACCTTTCAAATCACAAAACACCACGGTACATAATAACAAAGGTAGTTGTTGTAAAACTTTTACTTAATGACAAAAAGAGAAAAAGTGTTTAATGTTGAAATTTAGATAACAAACTTAAAAAAAGTCCGCACAGCAACTGTAAGCAGGAGACACCTATGTAACAGCCTACTGACTCAAATAATGGTGGCATTAGGGTTGGAAATATATCTACTTTCCTTTAGTACCTATATATACTGAAATATACCTATATACATTATAATTGCCTGTTTTAAAGGAACATTGTAACATGGTAATCAGAATGACAGCTGCACATTTTCTTCTGCTGTACATCGCTATTAGTACTTTAAACTTAATTTAGTTAACACATCCTCAGTAAACTTAGTCTTAATGTTTGAGCTATATCTGTAATAGAAGGAAAATATCCTTTGAAAGTTGTTTCAAATAATGTTTACTAACTTGTAAATACGAATCAATGTTTTCTTTATAATCTGAGATCCGGAAGCCGATTTCCATTGTATAATCCCACCACCTAGGTTATTTTTAAATCGAAAGCTGAATTTCTAAAAAGAAAGAAAATCGAACATAAGCCATTCTAATTTATATCAGAGGTCCTAATCGGACGATACCATAAGGGGAAAAAATATAAAACTATAAATGTTGCCTCATATCATAAGTTTCTTAACACGACACTCTTAAAAGCGACTGTCAAACACAATAGTCACCGTCAAATAATTAGATATAGAGACTAAAATTTGCCACTTTTCAGCTAAATAGTTGTTTAGTACATGATATATTTAAAAAATATTAACATTTCATACTTTTTATCCTTTTGATTTTCTTTTTAACTCTTTCCTATTTCAAGCTCTACCAAAATTAGCGCGACTGATAATAGATTTCAGTCATACTGGAAATTCCTCTATCGATGAAAACAGTTTTTGCGCATATTCAACTCAGACTTGCTCTCAGCTCTTACACCATTATGATTACAATTATTTCCATATTTATAAGAAGTCTAAGCCTATAAATTCATGCATGACTATGCTATATCAATAACAGCACTTGTGTGAGACGTGTAAAAAGTGGTCGTGTTATTTCGTAATTAATCTCAATAATTGAGCTCTATTAGTTCTAAAGAAGACAGCTGACCAACATAAACATGTCTCTGGCTGGTTATTCAGATAGTGTCTTGCATACGTAATGGTTTTGTAAACGCTCACCATTTACTATAGAAATGTAATTAATTAGCCTAAGGAGCACATTCAGACGACAGAAGAGTGGATCTGGGCGGCCGAGGCCTTAGAGAGGCGCGGTGCCTACACCTTATCAGATCTCCTGTTCCGGGATAATCTAGCTAGATAGCGAGCATCTCCCTATAATTGTCGGGCTCTGTCAGCCCTGGGTAACAACGGACTGTGTTTGTCAGCTGCTGTGTCGCTGGCAGTTGTCAGCACTGCCTACTACCAGAGAACAATGCCTATTTTATCGCTAGTTTACAGGGATGCCAACTGATAGAATAATGTGGGCCATTAATAAATACTTTCATTTTTTATCATTTAACTACTTGTACTATAAAAAAAACACACAACGAAATATAAGTATAATAACGAAGACAAAAAATAAAAACTCCATCACTATAATAGTTCTATGTGGTTCTTCAACGATTTACTTCACCATATCTGTATCCTGAATGTATAATTCTTATTAAAAAATAAAGCCCTGTTCTTTACATTATGGCCTCAGTATAAAATGATTATAATCACGTTATTATTTGACATGAAGTCAATACTTGAAGGAGAAGTAGAACATTTTCCCTAACATACTGCATTACATTGATTAGGAATCTAGGGTTTTCTTTGCATGCATGATAGTTTCCTTTCTAGCACCTTTACGATGATGTTGTTTATATTGTATTAAAGAGACTAAAAAATTCCATTGTGTAGGTTTACAGACTTAGTAGCTAGTTTCATTGTATTTCGAGTAATAGGTCCCAATTTCATACCATTGTGTTGTTATGGGTAGTGGGATCAATTTATGGTTGAGAAAATTATGTTTAATTTAAAATATAAAGCCCTTTAATATCATTTATCCAAAGATATATCAGATTTTTTATTATTGTATTGGTTACTACAAAAATTTTCAGAAGGAAATTTAGACAACTTTGTAACCAGGCGCAAATGTAAAAGTCTGAAAAGTAACATATCATTTTTACAGTATGTACATTGGTTATAGCTTTAAGTTATGACATGTTTCATTCATTTATGAGTAAAGGAAATTATTTTTTGATTAAATATTCGTAGCGAAATAATATTTTTTTTAAATTAATTGTATCCTAGGGAAATTAAGGTTTTTAAAGATGAAAAGCATGTCACTTACTTTATTCAGACGTATTTCTTTGGGGACGATTATTATATAAGATGTCCAAAAGTTCTGCTAAAATGAATTCTTCTACTTCTCGTAGAATAATTCTTTTTTATTTTTCATATCTTCAGATATGGCGTCTTATAGGTGTGTAACCAAAATTATATATCCTGAAAAATATAAATATATATTTTACCGAATACTGATTGCATCACCTTAAATGAGTCGTTCGAAACGTAGTACTTCGAAATCAAGAATGGCCAAACGCTAAGGTATAAAGCACAATTCATGAATATAAATATATTATACATCTTCTGTTCATACCCAATAAACCTAAACTATAAGATGATTTGTTGTCTTGCGATAGTTAGTCATAAAATAACAAGTAAATCCATCCATCACATTGCTCTCTTAATTGTAAGCGATCACAATTAATTTTAACTAGTGTTGTAAATTTTGCCTCCTCGTGATTATTCCTCGTTCATATATCGGCGTGTTCTCATGCCTTCCACCAAGCGCCAATCGGGTAAAAGCTGGCCGGATGTCGCTTGTTAAAATACTTCCCGTTTTTCATCCGCAGGTCGGTGAGTGTATGGCCGCTCTCCTGCTCGACATCACATCTTCACTTCTTGTTTGGAATTATTTATGAAGTTCTTGTCGAGGACGCGTCCGAGCCGCGTCCTCTTTTTGTCCAGTACAGATTCCCTTATTGTTGGGGCGGAGGACGTGCGACGCGCGGGCATCCGTCCTTCCCTACATGGTCCTGCACGGTTCCCTCTCCGAGCAATTTAACTGTCAGTCCCCGTCTCATATCCTGATCCTGTAGGTTCGCGCTTTTGCCGAAGAATCACAGACTGCAGCACATATTTTAACAAAGTAGTTCAATGTAGCATCACGTTAAAAAAAATAGAAGTCCCATCAAAGATCGAAGTTTAACGCACTAGTGCTTAAAAAAAATTAAATCTAATTCGTTTGTCCCTTTAGTAATTAATCACCAAAACCACTCATACACGATATGAGTTGTTCCACTAAAGCTGCGCATTCACAGGACTGATCATAACTGCATAAGCACTTCGGCATGGACAACAGGTAGTTTAAGAACCAAGACGTATTTTGTTCTTTAAAATAAACTAATCCCGTCACCATTGCATATCATACCATATAAAGTTTATACATGGTACTTACATGAAATATTGACAATAATGCAAGATGTTTTACTCAAATCCCTTAATCAGGTTATGACGTGATGAAATCGCAGGACAATAAATCAACTTATAAGGCATTTTTAAAGATCAATGTTTTAATGATCCAATCCACAAGTAGTCCTGCTTTCAGAACTATATTTTATTACGAATGGGTTTACGTTATTTTATTGTTCTGTTTCCAACACTAACCGATTTAAGTTATAAACATCGTTGCTTTTGAACTATAAAAAATATATAAAATTCAATGCTATGAACTAAATAAATGTATTTCTTGTATCTTTTATTATTAACATGTAACTGATTAACAATGTGATACAGATTTCAAAAAGTAGCCTCAATTCAAAAGTGATGCACGTTTAATAGAGTACTCATATGAAAATTAAACTCTTAAATAGTAATAAGTTAAAAATGGATATTTTTAACTTTTTTTAAATTTCCTCAAAACGTGGCATGTAAAAAATATTTCTTATATCTATACAAATTGATATACGGCTAAGTATATGAGATAGTTATATAAGAGTTTGATAATAACTGAGCTTCATTGATTTAAACGATTATAAAATTACATGTAAATGAAATATGAATATATAAATGAAATCGGTTCCTTATATTTTAATCTTTGTCTTAGATGTTCATATATTCCAAAATAAAAATTGTTTACCTTGTTTAGGGCACTAAATTAGCAAGAAAATAGAAAACGCCAACAAAGGTTAGCACTGAAAATGATATAGAAAATATATTTCAGTAACTCAAAGTTCATTAAAATTATGTAGTAAATAAATCACAAAAACTTCTAGAAATGATGAGTGCGAAATCCACTTCAACTCAAATTATTAAACTTCTTTATTTGCAAAGTTATCATCAATAAATGTTGAATCATTTTTAGATAGATGATCAATATAGACATTGCACATTAAGAGTAATATTTTGCTTTATATATATAAAACAGTCTATCTTGGTTTTAGGGACAGTTATATAAGAATTTGAGATAACTTTATGACAGTTCTGAAGTTTTTCGGTCTAAATGGATAGGACATGTTATTGGTATTTTGATATTACTACTCATACTCACCAACGTTTTACATTTTACTGATTTTGTTTGTATATTCGTTAAATATATACAATATATAAGACATTTTATAGATTTATATATATATATATATATATATATATATATATATATATATAGTTTACAAACCAAACTGTTATTTTATAATTATAACTTAGAATGTTAAATAGTTTGCAGTAAACTTAGAAGAATAACGGTTTTTCTACAGTAAATGTTCTCCGATATTACTCAACTTAAAGAGAAGGAATGATAGTTCAACAGGAAACTGTAATTGCTGTCGTTTAAACTGAGGATAACTGTTTCCTTTAATAGAAAGGAGTGACAAGCAACCAATACTGTTTCCAGTCTATGGCTATTACTACTAGGTGAAGGATGAAACAGGAATTTAGTTAAAAGAAAAGTGTAATATGTATTAAATATATGTATATTCCCTGTTTTACAATAGTTTGCAAGTTTCTAATTGCAGCCTCGTTATACATAAAACTTATAGGCAAAATGAATGATTGAATCCTAATGAGGGAAGTAATCCAATCGAGTAGGATTTTCTAGAATTTATTGTAATAATTTACAGTTTTCTTTAATTTAAATAAATAACAAATAGAAATAAATTTTATCCATTCATGACTCGTTATTGCGAGTCCTAAGTTGAGAATTTCAGAATTTGAATACCAAATAGCAGTTACCCATAGCTTGCAAGTAATTTTCTTCTGATAAACAGGGACATCATGGGCTTACTATTCGTTGTCACTGAATAATATTTCAATCACATATTACATTTTTAGATTGAGTTTTTATTTTATTTTATTTTAGACTCACAGTCCTTTAAAGTAACTAATCTGAAAAAACGAAAAAGATCAAATAGCTCTTGGTTACATATGAAGAATTATGGCATTTTAAAATTGTAATTATTGTAAATTCCGTGATGAATCCTAAAGAAAATTCTATAGAAAAACCGCATCAATTTTTTAGAGAATAGATATGAATTATAAGATTTATGGGTATTCCATCCGTAAGTTATATACATACTTTAATATTCATACATAATCTTCAAACTGTTTTCTGTGGACCTAACTTCTACGTGGGCCAAAATACAATTTTAAATTCTTAGAATTCTTTTACGAGACATAAAAACACACTTTAATTCTTCATATCACAACAGACTGTGGCAATGTAATTAAAACAATGTATATGCATTTAAAACATAATTTTTGTTGCAAATCCTTAATATTTTCAACCCGTTTAATGATTAAAAAATTGAATTTATATAATTATTTAATTTCTTCCTATTTTGTATTGAATCTATTTAAATCAAAATTTCTTTTGTGTATTGATAGACATTTGCTGCTCCCTATTTTGACTATTGAACTTAATGACAGTATCTTTTTTTAAATAGTATAATTTCATTTAATATGCAGATAAACTTTTTCGGCAAAAAACCATGTTACATCATAAGGAAAATTAGACTGTTTCTAATCTTTAATTGAAACCAAGATGGGAAACCTATACGTAATTCCATATACGTTTACTTACAACCTGTTGAACAATGACCTTTTAAACAGCCATAATCATCAAACCACCCACACCATTAAATAGGTTCTCGAGGCTGTGATGAAATCTCTGAAGAAGCTCATGACCATAAATACCTTCGTTTTCAGGTCCCATTCCAAGTTCGGTGCTTTTAGTATAAACAAATACTTCGCTTCTTCAAAATTCTTCACGTCCATTGTAAAGTACCACGTTTCGAAATACCCAAAGGTCGGCCATTGTATTTATCCGTGATGATAAGACGGCCGTTTCCAGCGCAGTGTAGCGCCGCACCGCCGCCAAATGGAGGCCCAGGTGACCTTTGACCCACTCATCCTCCGATTGACTCCATAAATCGAGCTCTTTCATCAGGAGCTAATAAAGCCCTCGCCGCAGCCTCTTCTACTACCGCACGCTCGGCTCTGCCACTCGATTCTACCGGCTTGTTGACTTCACGAGTCCTGCCACTCGTTGTGCTCACGAATTCCCTCACTAACTGTGATCAAAGACAATCATGTGATGAATAAATTGACAACGATCTTCCTCGTGTTAATTTATAAACTTTATACGCTAGCGAGGGCTATTACCAGAGGAGCTGAAAAACCTTATTATTGTCTGTCCGTCTATTTGTCTTGCATGATATCTCGAGAGGCTTGAAATTGTACTCGAAGCTTCATTCAAGAAAATCGAGTTCGATGATGGTGTCTATCACTTCATGGGATTTGGGTGAGTGTTAGCGAAAATTTTTACTTAGGTCTTATCTGTAACCATGACTGATAGAAGAAAACCATATTATATGAGTACGTTTTTTGTACAAACTGAGTTCAATCATATGACATTTTAACACATCACGAAGTAATAACGTAGTGAAATAAAATAAGCTACATGCTAAATTTTGCATCCAACCTAGTTAGGCTTGAATAAGAGGGTTAAGAGGATTAAACTATCAGTTTGTAAATTTTATCACGCTTAAAACGCTTATAACTAACCATTAGATAAGTAAATAAAACAAACTAGCGTCAGCAATTCATATTTAACCATTTACTTGAAAATATCGATTTACGAAAACTCAAGTTTGCTGATGATGACATAACTATAATTTACATGTCTAACGGTTTGTTTTAAGTGTGTTAAGGTTACAGAATTGTGACCCGATAAAAAATTATCCTAAGTGGTCTGTGTAAACATTGTTTGTTAGATATGGAGCAAAAAATACCAACATCGAAGTAAATTACAATTACCATAAATATACATTAAAAAAAATTATGGTTGCCTGTAAAGTCGGTTTTACGGGCGAAGATTTTTACGTGACAACGTCTTTTTCTCGGTAGAATATTTATTGATATGAATATTATTAAATTGCACAATAGGAACAAGGAATTGAATGAAAATAAGAATTGCACAAATTTTAACTATAGAAATATATTTTGTTTACTAAAACATTGTACATAATTTGAAATTAATTAAAATTTGTTATTGTAAATGGTAAAGTTGAATAAAACATTTACTAAAATTGGAATTTGAAATTCTTGCTAAACACAGTTAAATTCTAACTCCGCGCGTGGTGATTGGTCGGTTTAGTTCGTTTGTTTGGTCGCACTGTTATGACAGGTTAGAGGTTATAATTTGTTATTTTAAATGTTTGACTAGCAATACGCGCTGCAATCGACTGAATTACGATTGATTGCAGAGTGATTTAAACTAATACTTTACTTAACACTATCAACATTTGTCAATAGTATGACATAACCTATAAACTCAGTTTCTCAACTTTTGCGTCAATCTAACAATTAATCAATCAATCATAGTTTACGATAATGAAATATCAGTGTACAATTATTTACCTTTATTGTTGTAGTTGTTGTAAATGACGAATCTAAGCACTCCACATTTTCACGAAGAAACATAGTTATCTGCTTTATCCCGTGCGGCGGACCCACAGTTATCTGCTTTATCCCGTGCGGATCCCGTGCGGCGGACCCACTGGACGGGCATCGTAACGTTACCGGGCGTTACACTTTTTCATGAGTGACTCCGAGCCGCAACCTAATTTAAGACGTTGTCACGTCAAAATGCTTTCTTGATCTTGGAAGAAAGCAAAATCAACATTACCGTCAGAAATATGATTCACTCAAACCAGAATTTCTCATTTAGGTGCGAAACCGATGGTAACTGCTAGTTGTTTTATATCATTAAACTTGTTGATAACATCCCATTTCGATCCTCACTAAAACTAGTGCCGCAGACGTTTGGTTTTATTACCAAGCGAAATTCCTCCACAGATTTAATAAAATATGATGTTTAGTGCAAATAGGTTCTCGGCTCCTAGACTGTACAAGATAGGAGTGCGCCATGTTACGTGTCGAGTGATGGGATACGCTGAGGTTCATAAAACTATGAAACATACAGCTTATTTCCTTACGCTACATCTATTACTGCGTCCCTTACAAAAATCATATATGGAATTTAGTTTGCTTACAAACCTATTTACTAAGCGGTCGTCTCTTTGCCATCACGGTTAACCATAAGGCCAATTTAAAAAAGTTCATTAACACTCATCCAAATCCCATGAAGTGAAAAACACCATCATTGACCCCGATGTTGCTTATATAGAAATGAAGCTTCATGCAAAACCTCAAGCCTGTGTGTGAGTTGGACCTTAAGGTATTGTTTAAACAAACATAAAATTCAAGCCCACTATTATATTTAGATTTGTTTAGTTTTTAATACATTTTTCTAGCTTCTTTTTTTATATGCTTCAATAAAGCTCAGTCAATTAAGACTTGTTAACAAAATAATGTTTCATGTTTGAATATGTGGCATTTCATTGACTCCTTTTCGGCAAGCTCCCTGGAAAGGCGAAGAATTCAAAGGCGTGAAACATGACTTTATCTACATATATAAGTTGACCCAATAACATAATACACGTTTGAGATAAGTCTGCCATCCCCATATAAGGGGTTTGATCACCTTATGTTGAGATATTATTTCCCCGGTTTTGCAGAGCACAAGACATTATCGACAAATGGTGAAGCGAGTGGCTTCCATGTGAGACCAGTGTTGCCAGGATATGACGCGTGGTTTACGATCTACTGCGGCCACAATCGGCGGTTTATACAACGGTTTTTGCCTTTAGGCTCGCCATCAGCCAACCAGATCAGGCTATAAACCTGTCAGCCTTCCTTACTTCCTCGACGGTGGACATTTCCCAACTTTCATGCCCACGCCGACAGTACCAGTCCAGTTTCCCAGAAGCCCTAGTGAATAGTCGGCGTCATGAAAGTATCATTGTACGTTTCAGATTCTGTGATAGCATTTAACAAGGTCAGATAATTTACTGACAACTTTTATTCACTATGAAGCCACCTATTAACCTGTTTTCAAATTAGAATTTATTATTATAACTCAAATTCTTACACCACAGTAGTTTTTCAAACATACTGAACCTTAACTTTGCATTCCATTTATCCAAAGAACACATTTATAGATCGTGTGTGTGGTTTACACACAACGTATAGCAGGCACTAACGTAAAACGATTCACTTATCGTGATTCATTACATATTTTAAATACTAGTCTAGCTAGCCCATAAAGTGTGCTAAGTGTTGGTGCCACTGCTGGCGGATTACGCCATTTGCATATTACCTTAATAACCTTATCGTGCGTTAAAAGTTACAAAGTATGAGCACGCCATGCTACGCGGCCCGTAACCGTTTGTAACAGGTTTTACAAATGTCTTATAAAACATCCATAATTAGTCTACATATGTTACTATGTTGGATGTTAAAATGTTATATGAATGTACTCTATGAGTTTACAAATATATTTATTCTGTGTTAACTCGTTGTCATCATGGTTACTATAAGATTAGGGTAAAAATTGTGTAAAAATGAAATTTGTTTAGTCCCTCGAGTGATAGACTTTGATGAAGCTCAGCTAATGATCAAAGAAGGCTAAATTATTAGGTTAAGTGTCAGATAGGGCTTCTTATCCCTAACTTCACCTGGTAAAATAAGACATTTACTTTACTTTATTTTATTACGCAATGGATTTGTACCTTTTGCTGATTAACATAACATAAACATACGGACTCTGCCAATACGTTTAATTAGTTAAAATACAGTACTAAATATTAGGCTTGTAACTTAGGAGGGTCAAATTGTCTTATATCAGCCCAAAAACTGTCCAGAGACCGGAAATCACGTACAGTATCTACATCATAATTTTAACCAGTAACAATGTAACTACTAACATGTTATTGGACTTTCGCTGCAAAGTTTAAAATTATTAGATTATGTATTTGTGTGGTTAATTAATTTGAATATTGAAAAAACTAGGCATTGACAGGCATATTTCAAATCCTATGTGAATATAATGAATACCACATGTGAAAACTTATTAAGTCGAGTTACTTCTACTAGTCAGAACAACAGGCGATTACGATGACAAGATCTGGAGATGTTCTGTATTAAAATAATTGTTTATAAGCAAGAAGAACGAAACTAGTCTGTCTGGTGACACAGAAAAGTTACCGAATCTAGGCATCATATTAGCTGTATAGCTGTCTGAACCTGTTAGTTAACATTCAGACGTTGTTACTACTGTCTGAGGTATTAATCATGTTAGTATTGATTTTTAACTCACACCTGCCTGTATAGTAATGTTACCATGATGCCTAAAGAAGTTAATACATAATACCAGGGTGTCCTATATAGGTACCAGTAGGATAATGTGGTTTAATATATTATTAAATATTGTTATTAATGAATAAGTCAGTAATGATAGTAGATTTTCAGAGCCACTGCCTTTTGCGTTTACAAGGATTTATAAAGGAGAAACATAACATTTATAGGAATTTTGTGAACCAAAGGTACGTTAGGTGTACAAAAAGCTACCAAGCCAATCAAGAAAAGCTTAGCTAATAAGAAAAGAAGGAAACACAATAAGATGGTTTGCATTAGTAATAAATACGAGTATAAATATTGTAAAGTATACTTAACTGCCTTGGCTTTTTCAGGTAGGCCTTACTTAACTTATCCTTGTTAGCATTGGAATACATATAATCTTTTCTGCGACTTGAACATATTATTTTAATATTTATAGAAAGGATACCATGTATACTGTATGTTGTTTCATTTCGTACTTATTTATATTGTATTCATAACATTTTAATTCAGTTTTTACTCAAATAAAAAGTTAACTGAATGTGACTTACTACTTTTTCGTTCCAATGTGAAATATAATATTTTTGACATAATTCTATTATATGTCTTTAACAAGAAATAGGAAATTTGATAATTATAACCAATGTTCTAACTCAGATATAAAATAATTGTGTATGTTATTGTTTGTATGTTAATAAGGCCATCTGTCTTTTGTACGCACAATGTCTCTAGACCTATGGTAATTCATGGAGTAACGTGATATAATACCTTACTCTGTTGTTGTAACGTGATATAACTATATAGAAATAACGTTAATCAATACGTTACTCTATGGGTAGACTGGTATATCTCTCTCAGTATGCATCTACTACTTATCATAACGTCTGCCCACAGAGAATCACTGGACTATTCATTGTACGTAAGCCTACATTGATTAAAATATTAACTCAAGGGTCTTGATTGTCTAAGTACGTATCGATTACAGTTTGATACTACAGACTATTTCATTTTCAGGCAATGAACTTATCTTCTGGTACGTTACCATAACTGAAATGAAAGATTATATATATATATATATATATATATATATATATATATATATATATATATATATATATATATATTTGGTTTGTGGCGCACATACTGCATCTATACTCTCAATGTTTTGATAACGATTCACAAAATTTCTAATACTTAAAATATTTGTAGGTATTAAACTTTTTATGATCGACTCTAACGTTCATAACAGCCAATTAAAGCCTACAACTGCTCTAGGAATCTTAGAAAAATAATTCACTTTAAATCAAGGTCTATATAATTTTACATGGGGGATAAAAAAACACATTAGAAAAGTAAAAAGTTCTTAACTGAGTATTGTGTACCATTTTAAACTTCGTTACATGCCATAAATGTCCTGAACGAAAATCCTTCTTTATAGCTAATACCTAAAGTTAATTTTAACATAATTATTAAGGACACTTTTTTGTGTCACAAAATTTTGGTTACACAGGACAAAATGTACTAGCTATATTAGATGATGGGACTTCCATGATTTTTTATGAATTTCTTAACTCAGGGTACACACATACCATCTGAGTGACACATAGTATTTTATTAACTTTGCATTACCATTCTGCCACCAAAAACTACTAATCAAGAGATTGATGTGAGTTTTACGGAAGAATATTGAGCCTCCCAGGTGGTTTCTTGGCAGTTCCACTTCCCAGAACGCTGTTTATGGTAATTTTGCTTTCCGAATCCGCCCTGTTTAACCGGCAGTCATGAAGACAGCGGAGGTCCATTATCCGGCACTTGTTAAAACACAATTACACCGAGAGTTATGACAGTATTCCCGACGGCCAGGATTTATATTCACATTTAGTGAACGCCATTCTTTAAACGAGCCAGTTCGGCGTTACCGGGACTAATTGTGCGGTGGCCGGCCGGGCCGGGCCGGGCGGCGCGGTGAACTGCTCTCCCTTATTAGTTGTTTATAGCACTCTTGTGTAACTTGGGATTTGCAACGGATAATACTTGGGATTAGTCAGGTATAAATAAGATTTACACCGCTCTAGCGCTACCGGACCTCGGCTATCTCCACATCTGCATGACCCCCGATCACTAACCACTCGGTCCGCTAATCTTTATTGCGATCTTCGGAGTTAATTTAAGTATGGAAAATGAAAGGTCCGCGCGTCAGAAACTGGAGCGTTAGTGCGGGTAATCACGTGCCCTAGTGGAGCTGCTGTAATTGATTCAAATCCATAACGTGCCGACACGCTGTTGTTGGTCGTTTTGGGAACGGCACCGGTTAAGTACCTTGTCAGTTGTGGCGTTTAGTGGACTTAGCAATATCGTAGTTCGTGTTATGGCTTTTAATTACTTGCTTATAGTTGCTTTGGTATTTTAAATATTTCCTACACATATGCTATAGTTACTCATTATACTTTATTAACAGCAAATTAGTAGTTTTATAACAGTAAATATTTAGAAAATTTTACATTATGAAATATTTAAATTTTCCTTTTTTTGTTGATATCACTATTTGCTTTAAATAAAGACATACATATGTAGAGTGACTATCAGTTTAAAATTTTTATAGTTTGACTTTATGCAACAATTTAATTTTACCTATTAAGTACACTATTTTTGTACCGTAAGTAGTTTATTATTAAATAATATTAATACTTTTTTTTAATCTTGAGATGGCGATCGTTAAATATTGAAAATAGATGTTTATAAACAGCTATAGAACATTTTAAAGTAAAACTGAAAACTTTGTTTGAAGTCGCAACGACGTTAATATAATGTCTATAAATGTGACAATATTTGGAAATATTTGAGGATTGTTGCCAAAAAGCTTGTAGGGGTACACGAACAACAAAACTAGCAAGCTCTTCTACCGCATGGACATTATTATATTTAATATACCGTAATCATAGTCATTCAGTGATATTTTTATTTTTGTAAAAGTAATTCGTACTTCGTACTTTAGTTAAGTAATTGGTATAACTAATTTGTTTTTCAGTAATTTCGAAATATGGATATCCAATTAAATTAATTACATTTTAATTCAGACTATACTCAATGAAAAGTAATTTATTAAACTTGTAATTCAAATATAAAGATGTATTTGTTAACGATTATTAATTTGTAAATATAAACGTATCACTTACATTCTTGTAAGAATTCAAGAGAGTGGGGATTACAAATTTATGAAAATATTATATTAACATTCCAGTTATAAGTTACATAACAATTCAGTTATTGACAATTAAAAGTAATTCGTCTTCAGTTAATATTTTAGGTGATAGTAACACATGGAATAATCTACTTTTCTGCCAAATACGCCTATAAGAGTATACTGGATTATTCTTTAATGTAGTATAATTAGTAATGCAATGATGAAATGTACTGAAGTCAAATTTACCTACGGGGGCAAATATTTTAAAGTAAAATAACTGTGTAAGTAATCATTTGTAAAATAAAAATACAAACAAGCTCTAGTAGGTCTCAAATATCAAGAGAATATAAAATCTTATCCATATTTTGAGGTTCAGCCCAGCAACAGCCGATATGATACATCGTCCTATTTTAATAAATTAATATGATACACGATAGAAGCTTCAGTGGCTCTGACACGCGAATAAAAAACTAAACTATGTTTACTGTGGTATTTGCTGAAAATAGATCAATATTATTGTATTTACCCGAGAGGTTGCAGCACTTTCCAGCCACAACTGGATAAGTATTGAATTTTATAATTACGCAGTAAAATGGGCCACAGGTACTGCCCTAAAGAGCTGAACGGCCAATACAGTGAGGAGCATTATGAGGGACCGCGAGCTGTTTTAAAATAAAAATGGTATTGTTTTGTTGAATTAAATTTTAGGTAACACTTAATAATAATAATAATGTATTAATATAAAACGAACTTATGCTGTCGTTTATCGAAGCCAATATTTAAGGTGCAGTGCTTAAACCTATGTCTGTGTTAATTGTATCAATTAATTACTAATTGTTGATGGACATAACCCCGATATTTTTGTAAATGAAACAAAGAATTATAGACTATATTACAGTTCCTAATATTCATTAACGCTTAATACTTTATGCCTTGATTAGACATGAGTTAATGTTTTATACTCAAAGACATGTAAAAGGATAGAAATCCTTTCCATAATCATTTATTACATAAATGCTCAAGGTGTAATGTATCTCACATTATTTTGTTTCATTCTTTAAAGTTATTTTATATTTTGTGTGGAAAATTATATTTGTTAAATTAAATTTACAGAAGACCGCTGAAAGAAAATGAATGCAAAAACGGAGGTAATATAATACACTGAAAAACAAGGAAAACGATGTGTTTTAGTAATTATTTGCGGTGAGCTCGGTGTCTTTTACTGTATCAGATTGCTAAAGTCTGGTTCTTTGCTAAAATATTCACATTGCTGAGATAGTACACAGTAATCATGACTGAAATGAACCTAATTAATCTTAACCGATAATCTGGATCAATCGTGGTTTTATTTAAATATAAAATTACACTCTCATATACTGCTCCTTTCTTTGTCTCACATTAGGCTGATATTCGTTCACGCCATAAGGATTGCAGTCGCTGTTTTACATACAAACGTATTGAAGAGGAAGCTGTTTATCAAATTCATCACGTAATATTTATTGACCTACCCAGGAATCGAACTTGAGCCTCCCAGTTAGAGTTGCAGACCTACATGCAAACTACGAAGGATTGCAACGTATTTTCGTCCAATGAAAGGTTAATATTCCTCGTACTTTTTGAAAAGCATTTTGAGAGTTCCAGTAATTTTACAATACATGTATTTAAGAACCTCTTTTCTAACGCACAAAACTTTTTACAAATTAATCTACCATTACTCGTACTAAAATCAACATTATTGTGTATGGCAAATAAATACGATAAAAACATGAAGAATTTACTAAACCCAAATCTGGAACAAAAAGCAATTACTAAGCCAAAACGCGTAATATTATCTCAAAATTCAGTAATACACAGTTAATTAAATTATTAGATACATACAATACTAAGGGGCCACCACTGAGAATTTTGTATTTTATTTGATGAATATCTCAAACTACAATCTATGTAAAGTTATTCTTTTACAACTAATTTAAACACCGAATAGTATGTGTTGCGCTACTACCACAAGTAGGTAAACGGTTTAGTAAAGTTTAATTAGAGGTTTAAGTAACAGAAATAACCTACCACACAACAAGAGTTGACAAGAAACTCTTGAATTGAAACCAATCATTAAACACCCACTCTTGTGTAACTGCATTCCCAAATAGCATTCGTCGCATTAAAACGAGTTCAATCCAGAGCGAAGGTTAATAGTTTACCGATTCGTTTCCGTCACGGACCTCGTGTGTTCGCGATTTATCGGCATTCTTATCGCGTGAAAATTATCACAATCTGGTTACACGTTATCGGCCGCAGTCCGGAGAGGTCGCGAGTCAGTTTCCCAACAGCGAGGAGAGCCAGAGTAGACGCTCCGGGCACTGACCGCACTGCTCGAGATCGGGACGTCTCTGTGAAATCGAGAAATTGCGTAACGCCATTATGATTACTGGTATTGAACAGTGAGCTGCGCATTACAGTATATCAGGAGGACGGGGTGGAGGGAGGGGGAGCCCACTAGTCCCCACCCACCGACGTGCCCTCGCTCGGGGCGTATCACTTCTCTATGTGTATTCACTGTAATAACCGTGATACGATCGTTGTTCATGGGCTACAGTGGCCTCGGATCCGATCTGACGTGAAAGTCTGCAATAGTCGTGGCTGTGCGGGGGTCACTTGAGGAAACTGACCAACGTGTCTTTTGAATCATCTCTTAGAAACATAACACTCCGTCTGCATTCCGACTAATGGTGGCCATTCTACTCTTATTTTCAGTCGGTAACCAAAATGTTTTCTGAATAATCTCCCAAAAGCTGAATGCTCTACCATACAAAAAGATCAATGAGGGACCATTCCACCTTTAGTTTTAGTCATGGGATATTAATTACTGACACCACAGTCTGTAGGGTGAGGCTTTGCAGGATCACTGGAAGAAACTGGCCAACATTTATTTTGAATCTCTTAGAAACTTGAACCTAAAAAAAATCAACCAATGTGTGATTTCTTTAACCTTATTTTCAATCATGAGGTGTGCGGTATGCTGGGGGGCACAGGAAACTGGCTAACACGTATTTTAATATCATCACCTCGAAAAAAGTTCATTAACACTCACCCAAATCCCATGAAGTGAAAAACACCATCATTGGACCCCGATGTTGCTTATATAGAAATGAAGCTTCATGCAAAACCTCAAGCCTGTGTGTGAGTTTGACCTTAAGGTATTGTTTAAACAAACATAAAATTCAAGCCTACTATTATATTTAAGATTTGTTTAGTTTTTAATACATTTTTCTAGCTTCTTTTTTTATATGCTTCAATAAAGCTTAGTCAATTAAGACTTGTTAACAAAATAATGTTTCATGTTTGAATATGTGGTATTTCATTGACTCCTTTTCGGCAAGCTCCCTGGAAAGGCGAAGAATTCAAAGGCGTGAAACATGACTTTATCTACATATATAAGTTGACCCAATAACATAATACACGTTTGAGATAAGTCTGCCATCCCCATATAAGGGGTTTTGATCACCTTATGTTGAGATATTATTTCCCCGGTTTTGCAGAACACAAGACATTATCGACAAATGGTGAAGCGAGTGGCTTCCATGTGAGACCAGTGTTGCCAGGATATGACGCGTGGTTTACGATCTACTGCGGCCACAATCGGCGGTTTATACAACGGTTTTTTGCCTTTAGGCTCGCCATCAGCCAACCAGATCAGGCTATAAACCTGTCAGCCTTCCTTACTTCCTCGACGGTGGACATTTCCCAACTTTCATGCCCACGCCGACAGTACCAGTCCAGTTTCCCAGAAGCCCTAGTGAATAGTCGGCGTCCATGAAAGTATCATTGTACGTTTCAGATTCTGTGATAGCATTTAACAAGGTCAGATAATTTACTGACAACTTTTATTCACTATGAAGCCACCTTTTTAACCTGTTTTCAAATTAGAATTTATTATTATAACTCAAATTCTTACACCACAGTAGTTTTTTTCAAACATACTGAACCTTAACTTTGCATTTCCATTTATCCAAAGAACACATTTATAGATCGTGTGTGTGTGGTTTACACACAACGTATAGCAGGCAATAACGTAAAACGATTCACTTATCGTGATTCATTACATATTTTAAATACTAGTCTAGCTAGCCCATAAAGTGTGCTAAGTGTTGGTGCCACTGCTGGCGGATTACGCCATTTGCATATTACCTTAATAACCTTATCGTGCGTTAAAAGTTACAAAGTATGAGCACGCCATGCTACGCGGCCCGTAACCGTTTGTAACAGGTTTTACAAATGTCTTATAAAACATTCCAATAATTAGTCTACATATGTTACTATGTTGGATGTTAAAAATGTTATATGAATGTACTCTATGAGTTTTACAAATATATTTATTCTGTGTTAACTCGTTGTCATCATGGTTACTATAAGATTAGGGTAAAAATTGTGTAAAAATGAAATTTTGTTTAGTCCCTCGAGTGATAGACTTTGATGAAGCTCAGCTAATGATCAAAGAAGGCTAAATTATTAGGTCAAGTGTCAGATAGGGCTTCTTATCCCTAACTTCATCTGGTAAAATAAGACATTTACTTTACTTTATTTTATTTCGCAATGGATTTGTACCTTTTGCTGATTAACATAACATAAACATACGGACTCTGCCAATACGTTTAATTAGTTAAAATACAGTACTAAATATTAGGCTTGTAACTAGGAGGGTCAAATTGTCTTATATCAGCCCAAAAAAAACTGTCCAGAGACCGGAAATCACGTATCTACATCATAATTATTTTAAACCAGTAACAATGTAACTACTAACATGTTATTTGGACTTTCGCTGCAAAGTTTAAAATTATTAGATTATGTATTTGTGTGGTTAATTAATTTTGAATATTGAAAAAACTAGACATTGACAGGCATATTTCAAATCCTATGTGAATATAATGAATACCACATGTGAAAACTTATTAAGTCGAGTTACTTCTACTAGTCAGAACAACAGGTGATTACGATGACAAGATCTGGAGATGTTCTGTATTAAAATAATTGTTTATAAGCAAGAAGAACGAACTAGTCTGTCTGGTGACACAGAAAAGTTACCGAGTCTAGGCATCATATTAGCTGTATAGTTAACATTCAGACGTTGTTACTACTGTCTGAGGTATTAATCATGTTAGTATTGATTTTTTAACTCACACCTGACCGCCTGCCTGTATAGTAATGTTACCATGATGCCTAAAGAAGTTAATACATAATACCAGGGTGTCTTATATAGGTACCAGTAGGATAATGTGGTTTAATATATTATTAAATTATTGTTATTAATGAATAAGTCAGTAATGATAGTATATTTTCAGAGCCACTGCCTTTTTGCGTTTACAAGGATTTATAAAGGAGAAACATAACATTTATAGGAATTTTGTGAACCAAAGGTGCGTTAGGTGTACAAAAAGCTACCAAGCCAATCAAGAAAAGCTTAGCTAATAAGAAAAGAAGGAAACACAATAAAGATGGTTTGCATTAGTAATAAATACGAGTATAAATATTGTAAAGTATACTTAACTGCCTTGGCTTTTTCAGGTAGGCCTTACTTAACTTATCCTTGTTAGCATTGGAATACATATAATCTTTTCTGCGACTTGAACATATTATTTTAATATTTATAGAAAGGATTACCATGTATATGTTGTTTCATTTCGTACTTAAATTATATTGTATTCATAACATTTTAATTCAGTTTTTACTCAAATAAAAAGTTAACTGAATGTGACTTACTACTTTTTCGTTCCAATGTGAAAATATAATATTTTTGACATAATTCTATTCTATGTCTTTAACAAGAAATAGGAAATTGGATAATTATAACCAATGTTCTAACTCAGATATAAAATAATTGTGTATGTTATTGTTTGTATGTTAATAAGGCCATCTGTTTTTTGTACGCACAATGTCTCTAGACCTATGGTAATTCATGGAGTAACGTACCTAACCTTACTCTGTTGTTGTAACGTGATATAACTATATAATATAACGTTAATCAATTACGTTCCTCTATGGGTAGACTGGTATATATCTCTCAGTATGCATCTACTACTTATCATAACGTCTGCCCACAGAGAATCACTGGACTATTCATTGTACGTAAGCCTACATTGATTAAAATATTAACTCAAGGGTCTCTTGATTGTCTAAGTACGTATCGATTACAGTTTGATACTACAGACTATTTCATTTTTCAGGCAATGAACTTATCTTCTGGTACGTTACCATAACTGAAATGAAAGATTATATATATATTTGGTTTTTTTTAATCTTGAGATGGCGATCGTTTAAATATTGAAAATAGATATTTATAAAACAGCTATTGAACATTTTCAAGTAAAACTGAAACTTTGTTTGAAGTCGCAACGACGTTAATATAATGTCTATAAATGTGACAATATTTGGAAATATTTGAGGATTGTTTGCCAAAAAGCTTGTAGGGGTACACGAACAACAAAACTAGCAAGCTCTTCTACCGCATGGACATTGTTATATTTAATATACCGTAATCATAGTCATTCAGTGATATTTTTATTTTTGTACAAGTAATTCGTTACTTCGTACTTTAGTTAAGTAATTGGTATAACTAATTTGTTTTTCGGTAATTTCGTAATATGGATATCCAATTAAATTCATTACATTTTAATTCAGACTATACTCAATGAAAAGTAATTTATTAAACTTGTAATTCAAATATAAAGATGTATTTGTTAACGATTATTAATTTGTAAATATTTAACGTATCACTTACATTCTTGTAAGAATTCAAGAGAGTGGGGATTACAAATTTATGAAAATAATTATTTAACATTCCAGTTATAAGTTACATAACAAATTCAGTTATTGACAATTAAAAGTAATTCGTCTTCAGTTAATATTTTAGGTGATAGTAACACATGGAATAATCTACCTTTCTGCCAAATACGCCATATAAAAAGTATACTGGATTATTCTTTAATGTAGTATAATTAGTAATGCAATGATGAAATGTACTGAAGTCAAATTTACCTACAGGGGCAAATATTTTAAAGTAAAATAACTGTGTAAGTAATCATTTGTAAAATAAAAATACAAACAAGCTCTAGTAGGTCTCAAATATCAAGAGAATATAAAATCTTATCCATATTTTGAGGTTCAGCCCAGCAAGCAACAGCCTATATGATACATCGTCCTATTTTAATAAATTAATATGATACACGATAGAAGCTTCAGTGGCTCTGACACGCGAATAAAAAACTAAACTATGTTTACTGTGGTATTTGCTGAAAATAGATCAATATTATTGTATTTACCCGAGAGGTTGCAGCACTTTCCAGCCACAACTGGATAAGTATTGAATTTTATAATTACGCAGTAAAATGGGCCACAGGTACTGGCCTAAAGAGCTGAACGGCCAATACAGTGAGGAGCATTATGAGGGACCGCTGCGAGCTGTTTTAAAATAACAATGGTATTGTTTTCTTGAATTAAATTTTAGGTAACACTTAATAATAATAATGTTATTAATATAAAACGAACTTATGCTGTCGTTTATCGAAGCCAATATTTAAGGTGCAGTGCTTAAACCTATGTCTGTGTTAATTGTATCAATTAATTACTAATTGTTGATGGACATAACCCCGATATTTTTGTAAATGAAACAAAGAATTATAGACTATATTACAGTTCCTAATATCCATTAACGCTTAATACTTTATGCCTTGATTAGTTAATGTTTTATACTAAAGACTTGTAAAAGGATAGAAATCCTTTCCATAATCATTTTGCCATACATAAATGCTCAAGGTGTAATGTATCTCAGATTATTTTGTTTAATTCTTTAAAGTTATTTTATATTTTTTGTGGAAAGTTATGTTTGTTAAATTAAATTTACAGAAGACCGCTGAAAGAAAATGAATGCAAAAACGGAGGTAATATAATACACTGAAAAACGAGGAAACGATGTGTTTTAGTAATTATTTGCGGTGAGCTCGGTGTCTTTTACTGTATCAGATTGCTAAAGTCTGGTTCTTTGCTAAAATATTCACATTGCTGAGATAGTACATAGTAATCATGACTGAAATGAACCTAATTAATCTTAACCGATAATCTGGATCAATCGTGGTTTTATTTTAAATATAAAATTTACACTCTCATATACTGCTCCTTTCTTTGTCTCACATTGTCGCTGTTTTACATACAAACGTATTGAAGAGGAAGCTGTTTATCAAATTCATCACGTAATATTTATTGACCTACCCAGGAATCGAACACTTGAGCCTCCCAGTTAGAGTTGCAGACCTACATGCAAATACGAAGGATTGCAACGTATTTTCGTCCAATGAAAGGTTAATATTCCTCGTACTTTTTGAAAAAGCATTTTGAGAGTTCCAGTAATTTTACAATACATGTATTTAAGAACCTCTTTTCTAACGCACAAAACTTTTTACAAATTAATCTACCATTACTCGTACTAAAATCAACATTATTGTGTATGGCCAAATAAATACGATAAAAACATGAAGAATTTACTAAACCCCAAATCTGGAACAAAAAGCAATTTACTAAGCCAAACGCGTAATATTTATCTCAAAAATTCAGTAATACACAGTTAATTAAATTATTAGATACATACAATACTAAGGGGCCACCACTGAGAATTTTGTATTTTATTTGATGAATATCTCAAACTACAATCTATGTAAGTTATTCTTTTACAAACTAATTTAAACACCGAATAGTATGTGTTGCGCTACTACCACAAGTAGGTAAACGGTTTAGTAAAGTTTAATTAGAGGTTTTAAGTAACAGAAATAACCTACCACACAACAAGAGTTGACAAGAAACTCTTGAATTGAACCAATCATTAAACACCCACTCTTGTGTAACTGCATTCCCAAATAGCATTCGTCGCATAAAACGAGTTCAATCCAGAGCGAAGGTTAATAGTTACCGATTCGTTTCCGTCACGGACCTCGTGTGTTCGCGATTTATCGGCATTCTTATCGGCGTGAAAATTATCACAATCTGGTTACACGTTATCGGGCCGCAGTCCGGAGAGGTCGCGAGTCAGTTTCCCAACAGCGGAGGAGAGCCAGAGTAGACGCTCGGGCACTGACCGCACTGCTCGAGATCGGGACGTCTCTGTGAAATCGAGAAATTGCGTAACGCCAATTATGATTACTGGTATTGAACAGTGAGCTGCGCATTACAGTATATCAGGAGGACGGGGTGGAGGGAGGGGGAGCCACTAGTCCCCCACCCACCGACGTGCCCTCGCTCGGGGCGTATCACTTCTCTATGTGTATTCACTGTAATAACCGTGATACGATCGTTGTTCATGGGCTACAGTGGCCTCGGATCCGATCTGACGTGAAAGTCTGCAATAGTCGTGGCTGTGCGGGGTCACTTGAGGAAACTGACCAACGTGTCTTTTGAATCAATCTCTTAGAAACATAACACTCCGTCTGCATTCCGACTAATGGTGGCCATTCTACTCTTATTTTCAGTCGGTAAACCAAAATGTTTTCTGAATAATCTCCCAAAAGCTGAATGCTCTACCATACAAAAAGATCAATGAGGGACCATTCCACCTTTAGTTTTTAGTCATGGGATATTTAATTACTGACACCACAGTCTGTAGGGTGAGGCTTTGCAGGATCACTGGAAGAAACTGGCCAACATTTATTTTGAATCTCTTAGAAACTTGACCTAAAAAAAATCAACCAATGTGTGATTTCTTTAACCTTATTTTCAATCATGAGGTGTGCGGTATGCTGGGGGCACAGGAAACTGGCTAACACGTATTTTAAATCATCACCTCGAAAAAAAGTTCATTAACACTCACCCAAATCCCATGAAGTGAAAAACACCATCATTGACCCCGATGTTGCTTATATAGAAATGAAGCTTCATGCAAAACCTCAAGCCTGTGTGTGAGTTTGACCTTAAGGTATTGTTTAAACAAACATAAAATTCAAGCCTACTATTATATTTAGATTTGTTTAGTTTTTAATACATTTTTCTAGCTTCTTTTTTATATGCTTCAATAAAGCTTAGTCAATTAAGACTTGTTAAACAAAATAATGTTTCATGTTTGAATATGTGGTATTTCATTGACTCCTTTTCGGCAAGCTCCCTGGAAAAGGCGAAGAATTCAAAGGCGTGAAACATGACTTTATCTACATATATAAGTTGACCCAATAACATAATACACGTTTGAGATAAGTCTGCCATCCCCATATAAGGGGTTTTGATCACCTTATGTTGAGATATTATTTCCCCGGTTTTGCAGAACACAAGACATTATCGACAAATGGTTGAAGCGAGTGGCTTCCATGTGAGACCAGTGTTGCCAGGATATGACGCGTGGTTTACGATCTCTACTGCGGCCACAATCGGCGGTTTATACAACGGTTTTTGCCTTTAGGCTCGCCATCAGCCAACCAGATCAGGCTATAAACCTGTCAGCCTTCCTTACTTCCTCGACGGTGGACATTTCCCAACTTTCATGCCCACGCCGACAGTACCAGTCCAGTTTCCCAGAAGCCCTAGTGAATAGTCGGCGTCATGAAAGTATCATTGTACGTTTCAGATTCTGTGATAGCATTTAACAAGGTCAGATAATTTACTGACAACTTTTATTCACTATGAAGCCACCTTTTAACCTGTTTCAAATTAGAATTTTATTATTATAACTCAAATTCTTACACCACAGTAGTTTTTTCAAACATACTGAACCTTAACTTTGCATTCCATTTATCCAAAGAACACATTTATAGATCGTGTGTGTGGTTTTACACACAACGTATAGCAGGCAATAACGTAAAAACGATTCACTTATCGTGATTCATTACATATTTTAAATACTAGTCTAGCTAGCCCATAAAGTGTGCTAAGTGTTGGTGCCACTGCTGGCGGATTACGCCATTTGCATATTACCTTAATAACCTTATCGTGCGTTAAAAGTTACAAAGTATGAGCACGCCATGCTACGCGGCCCGTAACCGTTTGTAACAGGTTTTACAAATGTCTTATAAAACATTCATAATTAGTCTACATATGTTACTATGTTGGATGTTAAAATGTTATATGAATGTACTCTATGAGTTTACAAATATATTTATTCTGTGTTAACTCGTTGTCATCATGGTTACTATAAGATTAGGGTAAAAATTGTGTAAAAATGAAATTTGTTTAGTCCCTCGAGTGATAGACTTTGATGAAGCTCAGCTAATGATCAAAGAAGGCTAAATTATTAGGTCAAGTGTCAGATAGGGCTTCTTATCCCTAACTTCATCTGGTAAAATAAGACATTTACTTTACTTTATTTTATTTCGCAATGGATTTGTACCTTTTGCTGATTAACATAACATAAACATACGGACTCTGCCAATACGTTTAATTAGTTAAAATACAGTACTAAAATATTAGGCTTGTAACTTAGGAGGGTCAAATTGTCTTATATCAGCCCAAAAAACTGTCCAGAGACCGGAAATCACGTATCTACATCATAATTATTTTAACCAGTTAACAATGTAACTACTAACATGTTATTGGACTTTCGCTGCAAAGTTTAAAATTATTAGATTATGTATTTGTGTGGTTAATTAATTTGAATATTGAAAAAAACTAGACATTGACAGGCATATTTCAAATCCTATGTGAATATAATGAATACCACATGTGGAAAACTTATTAAGTCGAGTTACTTCTACTAGTCAGAACAACAGGGTGATTACGATGACAAGATCTGGAGATGTTCTGTATTAAAAATAATTGTTATAAGCAAGAAGAACGAAACTAGTCTGTCTGGTGACACAGAAAAGTTACCGAGTCTAGGCATCATATTAGCTGTATAGTTAACATTCAGACGTTGTTACTACTGTCTGAGGTATTAATCATGTTAGTATTGATTTTTTAACTCACACCTGCCTGTATAGTAATGTTACCATGATGCCTAAAGAAGTTAATACATAATACCAGGGTGTCTTATATAGGTACCAGTAGGATAATGTGGTTTAATATATTATTAAATATTGTTATTAATGAATAAGTCAGTAATGATAGTATATTTTCAGAGCCACTGCCTTTTGCGTTTACAAGGATTTATAAAGGAGAAACATAACATTTATAGGAAATTTTGTGAACCAAAGGTGCGTTTAGGTGTACAAAAAGCTACCAAGCCAATCAAGAAAAGCTTAGCTAATTAAGAAAAGAAGGAAACACAATAAGATGGTTTGCATTAGTAATAAATACGAGTATAAATATTGTAAAGTATACTTAACTGCCTTGGCTTTTTCAGGTAGGCCTTACTTAACTTATCCTTGTTAGCATTGGAATACATATAATCTTTTCTGCGACTTGAACATATTATTTTAATATTTATAGAAAGGATACCATGTATATGTTGTTTCATTTCGTACTTAATTATATTGTATTCATAACATTTTAATTCAGTTTTTACTCAAATAAAAAGTTAACTGAATGTGACTTACTACTTTTTCGTTCCAATGTGAAATATAATATTTTTGACATAATTCTATTCTATGTCTTTAACAAGAAAATAGGAAATTGGATAATTATAACCAATGTTCTAACTCAGATATAAAATAATAATTGTGTATGTTATTGTTTGTATGTTAATAAGGCCATCTGTTTTTTGTACGCACAATGTCTCTAGACCTATGGTAATTCATGGAGTAACGTACCTAACCTTACTCTGTTGTTGTAACGTGATATAACTATATAATAATAACGTTAATCAATACGTTCCTCTATGGGTAGACTGGTATATATCTCTCAGTATGCATCTACTACTTATCATAACGTCTGCCCACAGAGAATCACTGGACTATTCATTGTACGTAAGCCTACATTGATTAAAATATTAACTCAAGGGTCTTGATTGTCTAAGTACGTATCGATTACAGTTTGATACTACAGACTATTTCATTTTCAGGCAATGAACTTATCTTCTGGTACGTTACCATAACTGAAATGAAAGATTATATATATATTTGGTTTTTTTTTAATCTTGAGATGGCGATCGTTAAATATTGAAAATAGATATTTATAAACAGCTATTGAACATTTTCAAGTAAAACTGAAAACTTTGTTTGAAGTCGCAACGACGTTAATATAATGTCTATAAATGTGACAATATTTGGAAATATTTGAGGATTGTTGCCAAAAAAGCTTGTAGGGTACACGAACAACAAAACTAGCAAGCTCTTCTACCGCATGGACATTGTTATATTTAATATACCGTAATCATAGTCATTCAGTGATATTTTTATTTTTGTACAAGTAATTCGTACTTCGTACTTTAGTTAAGTAATTGGTATAATAATTTGTTTTTTCGGTAATTTCGTAATATGGATATCCAATTAAATTCATTACATTTTAATTCAGACTATACTCAATGAAAAGTAATTTATTAAACTTGTAATTCAAATATAAAGATGTATTTGTTAACGATTATTAATTTGTAAATATTAACGTATCACTTACATTCTTGTAAGAATTCAAGAGAGTGGGGATTACAAATTTATGAAAATATTATATTAACATTCCAGTTATAAGTTACATAACAATTCAGTTATTGACAATTAAAAGTAATTTCGTCTTCAGTTAATATTTTAGGTGATAGTAAACACATGGAATAATCTACCTTTCTGCCAAATACGCCTAATAAAAGTATACTGGATTATTCTTTAATGTAGTATAATTAGTAATGCAATGATGAAATGTACTGAAGTCAAATTTACCTACAGGGGCAAATATTTTAAAGTAAAATAACTGTGTAAGTAATCATTTGTAAAATAAAAATACAAACAAGCTCTAGTAGGTCTCAAATATCAAGAGAATATAAAATCTTATCCATATTTTGAGGTTCAGCCCAGCAACAGCCGATATGATACATCGTCCTATTTTAATAAATTAATATGATACACGATAGAAGCTTCAGTGGCTCTGACACGCGAATAAAAAACTAAACTATGTTTACTGTGGTATTTGCTGAAAATAGATCAATATTATTGTATTTACCCGAGAGGTTGCAGCACTTTCCAGCCACAACTGGATAAGTATTGAATTTTATAATTACGCAGTAAAATGGGCCACAGGTACTGGCCTAAAGAGCTGAACGGCCAATACAGTGAGGAGCATTATGAGGGACCGCGAGCTGTTTTAAAATAAAAATGGTATTGTTTTGTTGAATTAAATTTTAGGTAACACTTAATAATAATAATAATGTATTAATATAAAACGAACTTATGCTGTCGTTTATCGAAGCCAATATTTAAGGTGCAGTGCTTAAACCTATGTCTGTGTTAATTGTATCAATTAATTACTAATTGTTGATGGACATAACCCCGATATTTTTGTAAATGAAACAAAGAATTATAGACTATATTACAGTTCCTAATATTCATTAACGCTTAATACTTTATGCCTTGATTAGAGTTAATGTTTTATACTCAAAGACATGTAAAAGGATAGAAATCCTTTCCATAATCATTTTTACATAAATGCTCAAGGTGTAATGTATCTCACATTATTTTGTTTCATTCTTTAAAGTTATTTTATATTTTGTGTGGAAAATTATGTTTGTTAAATTAAATTTACAGAAGACCGCTGAAAGAAAATGAATGCAAAAACGGAGGTAATATAATACACTGAAAAACAAGGAAACGATGTGTTTTAGTAATTATTTGCGGTGAGCTCGGTGTCTTTTACTGTATCAGATTGCTAAAGTCTGGTTCTTTGCTAAAATATTCACATTGCTGAGATAGTACACAGTAATCATGACTGAAATGAACCTAATGAATCTTAACCGATAATCTGGATCAATCGTGGTTTTATTTAAATATAAAGTTACACTCTCATATACTGCTCCTTTCTTTGTCTCACATTAGGCTGATATTCGTTCACGCCATAAGGATTGCAGTCGCTGTTTTACATACAAACGTATTGAAGAGGAAGCTGTTTATCAAATTCATCACGTAATATTTATTGACCTACCCAGGAATCGAACTTGAGACCTCCCAGTTAGAGTTGCAGACCTACATGCAAACTACGAAGGATTGCAACGTATTTTCGTCCAATGAAAGGTTAATATTCCTCCTACTTTTTGAAAAGCATTTTGAGAGTTCCAGTAATTTTACAATACATGTATTTAAGAACCTCTTTTCTAACGCACAAAACTTTTTACAAATTAATCTACCATTACTCGTACTAAAATCAACATTATTGTGTATGGCAAATAAATACGATAAAAACATGAAGAATTTACTAAACCCAAATCTGGAACAAAAAGCAATTACTAAGCCAAAACGCGTAATATTATCTCAAAATTCAGTAATACACAGTTAATTAAATTATTAGATACATACAATACTAAGGGGCCACCACTGAGAATTTTGTATTTTATTTGATGAATATCTCAAACTACAATCTATGTAAGTTATTCTTTTACAACTAATTTAAACACCGAATAGTACGTGTTGCGCTACTACCACAAGTAGGTAAACGGTTTAGTAAAGTTTAATTAGAGGTTTAAGTAACAGAAATAACCTACCACACAACAAGAGTTGACAAGAAACTCTTGAATTGAACCAATCATTAAACACCCACTCTTGTGTAACTGCATTCCCAAATAGCATTCGTCGCATAAAACGAGTTCAATCCAGAGCGAAGGTTAATAGTTACCGATTCGTTTCCGTCACGGACCTCGTGTGTTCGCGATTTATCAGCATTCTTATCGGCGTGAAAATTATCACAATCTGGTTACACGTTATCGGCCGCAGTCCGGAGAGGTCGCGAGTCAGTTTCCCAACAGCGAGGAGAGCCAGAGTAGACGCTCCGGGCACTGACCGCACTGCTCGAGATCGGGACGTCTCTGTGAAATCGAGAAATTGCGTAACGCCATTATGATTACTGGTATTGAACAGTGAGCTGCGCATTACAGTATATCAGGAGGACGGGGTGGAGGGAGGGGGAGCCACTAGTCCCCCACCCACCGACGTGCCCTCGCTCGGGGCGTATCACTTCTCTATGTGTATTCACTGTAATAACCGTGATACGATCGTTGTTCATGGGCTACAGTGGCCTCGGATCCGATCTGACGTGAAAGTCTGCAATAGTCGTGGCTGTGCGGGGTCACCTGAGGAAACTGACCAACGTGTCTTTTGAATCATCTCTTAGAAACATAACACTCCGTCTGCATTCCGACTAATGGTGGCCATTCTACTCTTATTTTCAGTCGGTAACCAAAATGTTTTCTGAATAATCTCCCAAAAGCTGAATGCTCTACCATACAAAAAGATCAATGAGGGACCATTCCACCTTTAGTTTTAGTCATGGGATATTAATTACTGACACCACAGTCTGTAGGGTGAGGCTTTGCAGGATCACTGGAAGAAACTGGCCAACATTTATTTTGAATCTCTTAGAAACTTGACCTAAAAAAAATCAACCAATGTGTGATTTCTTTAACCTTATTTTCAATCATGAGGTGTGCGGTATGCTGGGGGCACAGGAAACTGGCTAACACGTATTTTAAATCATCACCTCGAAAATTACTGCTCTTTCCTGAATTTTTGTTCACAATGTATCAATTACTGATATTACAGTCTGTAAACGTTGTGGAGGTACAGGATCACTGGAAGAAACTGGCCGACATGTATTTCGAATTATCTCCTGAAACTGAATGCTCTGCCTGCATACCGACTAATGTGTGGCCATTCTACTCCTTTTTTCAGTCACGAGGTGTCAGTAAATGATATGAAGGCTGGGCAGCATGTAGGATCATCGGAGGAAACTGGCCAACACGTATTTTAAATCATCTCCTGGAATTTCCTGCTCGTTCCTAAGAGCCACCTATGAATGATCACTACCAGAATTTTAGTTCACAATGTTTTAATTACTGACATCAAAGTATATAAACGTTGTGGAGGTGCAGGATCACTGGAAGAAACTGGCTGACATGTATTTTGAATCATCTCCTGAAAACTTAATGCTCCAACTACATACCGACTAATGTGTGGCCACTCTACTCTTATTTTCAGTCACGAGGTGTCAGTAACTGACATGAAAGTATGCAATATTCTGCTCAGCACAAAGGATTATTGGAGAAAACTGACCAACATGTAATTAGCCTCACTTTATTTTAAACTATGAACTGTTTCCAGCAAGCCGACCAATGAGACATCTTCAGTATTGATACAAGATGAAGTTAATTGTTATAAAGTCGTCCTACGCATTATTAGAGAAGGAAACAGGCCATCTTGTCTTTTATTTATCACTTGAATACTTAATGGTTCTTTTCTCCCCGATGCGACAATGATTAACTACGTGTGAAGACAGTTTTTATTGTACGCGTACGTTTATCATGTGGTACAGCAGTGTGTCCATTTCGTCCATTTGGCAGCTTAAAGCGTTTATTTTTGTTGATTATTTTACTTTTGCACAGTTAAACCTTTTCTACTACTTAATTTTTGAAACTTAGCCGATATCAATTCACGAAACATATGCTGTACACATACGTGTAACACGTAAACATGGAAAATTCTAAAAATACTAAAACCTCACCATACTTACCAACATACCTCACTATAACTTTAGATGACTTAACTTTGAACTTTAAGTTCTTAGTAAGTGGCGTAAATAATCATTTAATTATTGGCCTCTTCCAAGAATTTATAAATTGTTGTAGGTTTAAGAAATATAGAATACGTAATATCTTTCAGTACAAATTCCCGGGTGTAAACAATGACAATACTTAGGACCCCAAATTTTATAAAGAAAAAAGCGTGGTGTGATGACGGTAGATGAGAGAGCACCGGATGACAGAGTGGTTGTCATCTACGAGATGTCGGGGTCACATTAAGCTATCAGCAGCAGAACAGATGACCAGCCACGTTCCTGCATCTAGTTACCAGCTGATGGAATGTCATCCTCACGCTCGGACCAGGTATAGATAACCGTGCGACCCAGACGTGTTCAGTCATTCCGAATCAAAATTCGCATGTTAATCACACTCGTTGAGTCATAACTGATGTAACGTGTGATTCTAGTTGTATTGCTTCATTTTTTACCAACTAATTGCACGTGTTAAGATTGCAGCGTTTTTTTACTGGATGAGGGGAACGTTAGTTGGTATAATCAAGCAATTGGAGTGAAAAACCAGCTGACCATTTTAAATTGGAGTGAAAGTCAACCCAGAGTTTGATATGTCTGGGCCATTCATGGTTCAGGATGAATGGACTCACGCACAGCTGCGGTACCAGTGACGTCATGAGCTAGTAAACGTAGACTGTGGACCGCAAACCAACCAAGCATGCCGTGTGAACTATTTTCGTGAGCTCCGATTCAAAGCTCATTCTAGTGATTTAGTGGGAAAACTGAACTCAACCAAATTAAAGTATCGATCGGTAACTGTAATAATGCAGTTTACTACAGATTTTACTATGAGGTAAGTTATCACTTATTCCTGCTGACTACAAAAAATAACCCAAAAACCAAATTATGCATTTGTTTAATAATAATGAAGAAAGTCGCTTGAAGTATTTTTATAAATTTACTAGCAAATTAATTAAATAAAAGATTTATTGAAGAGAAACATCTTTAACCAGTGCAGGGTAAGTAGAGCACGCAGTTTCAATCATCTTATTTCAAATAACCTATGTAAAGAGGAGCTTTAAGTAAATACTAGTGATTCTAAATTCCAATAGACTAACGATTTGTCTATGCAAAGTCAAAACAAAACCAATGAACTTGAATGCTTGGGAAACACTATACATAAACAAAAATAGAGAAAAACTCATGAACAATGAAGAGGGCCCTATTGAAAATTCCAATCTTCTTTCTTCTCAATTTATTCAAAAATTAAACTCTAGTCAAATCTAATTTTTCATACTGGCTGAAATATTTCCCAAATTTTTGTATTTACATTTTTACACCATATGTTATTTTAATATTAATTATAACAAACAATGTGTAAATATTTATTTGTGGAGTTGCCTGAAGATGAAACCTTTGGTTTCGAAAGGCCTCGTCCAAAAAATAAACAATTTGGAAAAGGTAGTGTTTTTATTAACATTTAGTAATATTTAAAGAATTTTCCAATTGCTCCAAGAGTCTACAATATACAAAGTGTGTAAAAAATTATTTCGATGTAATTTTGATTCTTATGTATATGTTGAAACTAAGCAATAAGTAAGTGTTGTCCACACAAGAATCTTAAAAGAGTAGACAACTCTGCAAAAACATTCAGTCAGAAACAAGAAACGATCATTTAACACAGGCTACTTAGATAAAGAATTGTTCTCTTTTTAAAGACTACAAAGTAAGTAAAACCTAAAGTATTACTAAGGAAAAAAGTATTTAACTAAAAAAGTTTTTAAGAAGGGCCAAAATGCAACATCAACACATTTGTCAATTTTGAGATCTGGAACATTATATTACATCTAATATTTACATATGATTCGAAACAATATTGCTTGAAAAGAATGGTTGATTCTAGAGAAAAATAAAAGTCCGAAACAGACAAATTCATCGAAAGTAAAAGAGCTATGTAAATGTATAACACTAGATAACAAAGTACAGGTATCAGTTTCTGATGTAGTGTTGAAGCTAGTTTCTGCTAATTCGTGAAACAACCTTTCGGTTGTATAATATTTGAGATAGCCCCAATAGTGAGATAATCCAGGGATTAAGGTCAAAGTGAGCAAAACCCTACAACTGATATTTGTCGGAGCTTTACAAATGAGGACATGACGTTTATCCTACTACCAATTTGTAGGTTGAAGTTTTGGATAGACGATATCTAAATAATATGCTAGCAGTTAGCCGCGGCTTTGCACACGATTTCCTATTGAATAACAAATACGTCATATGCATAATGGAGTAATAACAGTCCTAAAAATTATTTATTGTCACTAGAAGATATCTGATACAATATCTGATAGATCTCTGAACAATTTCAGAGTAACGGAGTAATTTCCGAGAGAAAAAATGTTTGAGTACCAATGGGATACTCGTATTCAGATTTCTCTGCAACATTCCATAATATTTAAATGTTTAGTTCCAGCAATTTCAGTAAGATTAGAAATATATAAACAAAGAGTATGGGAATACTAAGTCCGTAGTAATCTTAGTGAAAGCACATATAATGTAATATGATGGAGGTCCACATATCAAACATAACAGGTACGTATTATTTCAGAGTTGCTAAATGGTTCAAACGGTGGACAAATATTCTACTGACTTCTTTATCAGGTTTAGCGTGTAAATAAGCATTTCTGGTTCGGATAAGTTAAATTACACAAACCCCATACTTGAGCTTTCCTTCTTTCCGAAAAAAAAACGTGTACATACTCGGTATGAGAAGCCTACTTTAGTCAAAAAGTGTCAAAAAGCCTTGTAATATTCCTCCGTAAGTAATTAAGTTATTAGGAGTGGCCAAATAATGTTTACATTGTCAACCCGATCAAGAAAATACATATTTTAGTCTAAAATGACTACATCAGTTAAAAAACGTCTACTTCCGTTCATTATAATCTACTTCCAACTAAGGAATATTTGGTGCTGTACTAATTCTGGTCATTGAAATCTACGTCTATTTCGGATACCGGTAAACTGACGAGGACATAATACACATGTGTCCTGTGCTACAAATTTCACCTTTATAGCACAGCTGGATATTTAAAAACAAATATAAATCTTCTAGAGGTTGACACGCTATTTAAACCCCTATGGGTTTCAAAAACCACAATCAATTTGTTTGTTTAAGCATAAGACACGTGTGTGTCAAATTTGTTTTTACTCCTGTAGATGTTTTATTTTTATTAAATATATTTTGATTTTTGATTTAAGTCATTAGGTACGTGTGTGTCGAATGGCATCTCTCTAGGATATTCGGAATTTGGAAAAACAAAAATACTGATCTTCTGTTCTATTGGTGATTTTATTTAAGAGATGAGGAACGTATGTATCAAATTTACACTTTCTAGCACTTTGGAATTATTGTTGTTCTAAGGGTTGCAACCCCATTTCAGTCCTTATGAAAGTTTGATATTTATGCAAATTCTTTTTTTAAAGTCATGGATACGTGTACCGAATTTCAGCTTTCTGAGATATCGGGAAGTTTGGAAAATTCTTTGGAGGTCTTTGCCTTAGTCAACAACTTGTGTTCTCATTTAAAGTGTTTTAAGTGACAACACTATATGTTAATACTCTTTTGAATGAATTAAAAATATTAATTTTGAACATTTAAAATAGATTTTAGTAATTCTTCTCTCATAATTAGCGTGAACCTTATAGCAATTAAATATCTTCTCCGAAAGACCGAGAATCTGGTGATTAAAGGCAAGAGTACTTCTGGTATTTGGTAGCAGGACAAACTCCACGTCGTGAGCTGCTGACAAACGACAGCTGCAGGGTTCTCCTCACTTTGACCTTAATCTACGATGACAATGGCAGTGATACTCACTCACTACCAACAACCAGGTCGTCGCTACCACACAGTTGCTCAACAGTGTTGTCTTATCGCAATAGGGCGACGGGCCGCCGGTAATACCCTTGATTGCTGGCTTCTTATAATACCGAAATACCGGGCTCACCGAGATCCCTAATGTTCATATTCCGCGTGGCCTCCGCAAAATGGCGCGCACTCTGTAGATGTGAAGGCCTCTTGGGAAACCCAGTATTAAATATTTTAGGTTAGGTTTTTTTGACTCTGTAGTTCAAGTTTGGAAAACTGATGAAGTAATACTGAAGATCAGCACAGATATCAGTTGCTCTCTTTTTACTAACGCTTATGGAATTCTTCACTCTTTCACTGTCATGAATGACATATTGAACAATAATATTAAAATATGATATCAATGTTTCTTTCATAAAACTTTTTTGACTTTTAATCGTTGTTATAACATTACGACTAATTTGAATGTCGTAAAGAAATTAGTGAATGTAACCTATAAATATAAGTCCCCAAATATATTCATTTAAAATTTGTTCCTTTGTTTATACAAAAACAGAAGATACAGAAATCCATTTTAAATATCATAATACGTTTCATACAATACTAATAATGATGCAGTACAGTGGTTTTAGAATCTTAAAATGTTTATGAGAGGTGGAATATGTTTTGTTTATAATGTACGGTTTATTTTACATTATAATCATTTTTGCGTATTTAACAGTCATCCTGCGTTATCGCACTAATTAATTTTTATCATTCAACGGTACTTTTATATAGCTTCAAATGCTACCAAGTTCAAGCTGTTCAAAACCCGAATCCAATGAAAAATTACCTTGTTTATTTTGGGTAGATTTGGTCAGAGTCCAAAACGGCAGCTCATTTATCCAGTCAGCCGCCAGTCTGCGGTCAATTTGTTAACCTCTGGTTTCCGAACTAACAGTCCACGCTTATTTATGAATTTACCAACAAGTCAGATGGAATTAGCTGGCGGTGGGGTGTACCCTAGATGTCCCCGGCCCGGTGTCCCGGCAGATCAGGATGATTTGTGGAGACGACGGTTCGCAGCAGGGTTCTACGGTGTCCTCTGCATATTAGTAAATGTTAACACGACTTTCGATTATACCTTTGTAGCGTTCATTACTTTAACCCGTCTAATGGCATGATATTCCTAAATGGGAAACAGGCCCTCAAATATTTCAGTGGCTTCTCGGGAGGAATACCGTTTACTCATTTTCGCCTTTGTTGGGTGTTTTGATTCTACAGAAGTATTGCTACAGAATATTGCTTCTATAGTAATATTTTGTATCACTCGTTAGTATTTTATAATATATGTATATCGTAGTAACACATGTGTTCCGGTGGGACATCGAGTAGAGAAATCCAAGTTCACTTAACAAAATAAATATAATGCGAGTTTAAAATCACTCTAATTATTTTGGTCATAAACAAATCTGCAAAAAGCAACAAGAGTTTAAAATCACTCTAATTATTTTGGTCATAAACAAATCTGCAAAAGCAACAAGATTTACTGCGTAGAACTATTTCCATTTGGATATTTGTAATATTAATCCGTATACCAGGACAGGTATACTACTTATGTATGCTCAATTGATATTAAATCACCGTTACGATGATTTTTATTGCCAGAAGGGGACAATGTACGCGTATTTCACAGCCCATGTGGACTTTACACCCCAATTTTATGAGCTCTTTAAAGGAAAGGGACAGGTGTTATTTACCAATCCGGGTGTGGATTTTTGGTAAAACCCTTTTACTTATAAGACAGCTCTAAGTGACAAACATGCATGTGTGACTTATGAAAATTTTTTCTAATGATGAGAGCGTGAAATTATTTCAAAGCTCAGATAGCCGTTTTGTTTTGTCAAAGATTCATAAAAAAAAATACAAAAGGAATAGTGTTTGACGTTGGAATTAATTTTACTGTTTATTGATACAAAATTTCTCTTCCAATGCCGTTTAGGCATTTTTATTATCATAGTGGTTGTTTTAATATATTTTTCAAGTTTTTAATTTAATTCAAAACTTGAAATATCCATTTGTGTTAAAAAGAGATATATTATGAAAAGTGGTATTATGCATTTACATTGAAACAGTTAAGATACTTTACAAACTTGGTTTATATTATTATTAAAACGTATAAATAGATACCAAGATTCTTAGTTCTGGCCTAAAAATTATAAATGCCAATTACAAAATGTTTTTTAATGTCTAACACACTTGACATTAAAAAACTGCATTAAAGAACTGCATTTACCTTACTATATAATAATATAGTTCTTTACAACATTTTGTATGCTTACTATCAAGCTGTGTTCGCCGATATTTTACAAACATGACACACGATATTCTTGGTTTAAAATTGTTTTAGGCGAACCTATTTCCAAATCTACAAGTATAGGCTGTGTTTTTTCACAACTGCATATTAACCTTTAAGACACGCCGATGAAATGAAACGAAATGTTGCCGAAACATTTCAATCCAGCCTCCTAAAGGATTTCAACAGAGGGATCAAGCAAGCTCTGGTTTCACAGTTTTGCTTCATCCACCGGCAATCCCGGGCTCGAATGTACAGCACATGACAATGAAGTGCTCCATCATTCTAGCAACGAGACCAAGACCGACGATCTGTCCGACCTACAAGTCGCACAATAGCCGTGCACTTGCCCAACTGTGCTTTGCGAAACCCACGGCAGAACGGCTCTAGGTCAGAAGAGTACAAGTGATACACGATTAGAGGCTCAGCTGCCGTCCATTTGACTTGATAAATTGCTTTCATTGACTTAATTGAAGCCGGTTCATCAGCGCTCGAGGAGGTTGGGTAAGCGAGGACATTAGGCTGCCAGCGGGTTACGCGCGCACGCAGGCGCAGAGCACTTCTCATTCATTCTAATGTGGCGATCAATTTGGACGTGGATTGCGGTGGGCCATAAATGGCAAATTGAATTGAAAAATTGCTTCGACTTAGTGAAATCTTCTTCACTCGATTCCATTACGCTTTCACGTGAAATTCGGGTGATTAGCATATCTTTATTAAATTGGAACTTTTCACTTTTAAAACTCTATCCCTTCCAAAACCCTTCAAAAGGAACGGTATATAAAATCACACATTTTTACATATACATACAGTATGACTCACGAAGATGTTTACACTATTGAACAGCCACCATATGAGGATATATCAGCAAGTTATAAACGTATCCAAAAGTGTAATTTAAGAGTTTAACGTTGATATCTGCAATAAATACTAAAAGTGACATACTGCGTAATTTAAACATCTAGCAAAAATGAAGTTCATTATTCTATGTAATGTGAAGTACACCAGTGAACAACAATACTTTCTAAAGAAATTTGGGTTTTCTAGGAGGTTATAGAATAGCAATAAACACATCTTCGGGAACTGTTATGTTAGGCGGTACCGGAAATTCTTTTCTTTACACTTCCAATTTAATTCTTTGTTTGGGGTTGTTTGTTTGTTATTTTCAGTTTATGTTCAGCTCTATGGAGAACATTCTGATTGACACGACTGAAGGATGCACTGGATACGCATCTTTAATTTGTTTACCTGCTCCTCAATCATTATTAAAAGTAATAGACCTATCCCGTACAAAACTTACTGCTCCATCATAAACGTAATAAAACTGGAACAACCCTAAGTAACTGTTTACTACATTGGATTTATCAGAAATAAAAGAAATATATGTTCATTTTGTAATAGTTAGCTGTTAAAACACGTGGAGTTCTTATGATAATTTTTTCATTGGCATATTATCATAATTTAAACAGAGCTGCCGTTTATATTATACATTGTTCATATAGCAAAATACATAGTCATATTGTTAAGGGACACCTTTAAATATGTTTATAACATTCATGCAAACACAATACTAGTTTCCTTACGTATGTTCATCTAATAGCTGTTTCAATATCTAAAAAATGGCTCGAACAAACTCCAAATGCTCGTTTTAATTTACATATGTATTATAGTAAATGTACAGATTAGTAATTAAAATGGATGATAAACTGTTTTAACACTACAAATTACAACTAGTATTTTTAAATATGCAGTAAATTTCAAAACTTTTCAAATATGTGAACTACAAAGTGTTGTGTATTGTATTGTTTTACACATGTGAGCTTATTTCATAGCCAATTTGTTATGATGGGAAGGTCAGTGCGAGCTGCAAGCAACATATCCAGCAATTAAGCCATCAACTAGTTGTTATGACATATTAAAACCGAAGGAAACTTGTTACTTCACGGTTACAATTATCTGCTTCCACGATATATCAATCATACTCCTGTGGAGAACAGACTGTCCGGTGTCCGACCACCGAGACATATAGCGTCACCGCAACCCTGGCGGTGGCCAGCCGGTGCGTTTATCAACCGCAGATGGAACAAATTCGAGGACGTCAAGAAATATGGAGAAAGCCAGAAGTGATGTGAAAATATAGTTTCGAGCTGGAAGAATAATTCCATGCAGCTTCTTCTGGGCGGCTGACAGTTTAAAAAGCTGCAGCCATTAATTCAGCAGTGGCCAAAACTGGAGTAACTTCCTTTTCCGCTTTCACAAATTTCATGCAACGTTGGTCCACTGGTGTTAATGGGATGAACGGATTCCCGAAATGGCCGGACGCTTAGCCCTTTCGAACATTTACTGACAAGTTTCGTAATAATGCCGACTATAGTTCGGACCTCATTTGGCGAAGTTGAAACTTCTCTTGTAGCATAGACTGGAATAAGTCATGTCTGGCTGAAATATAGCATACACCTGAAAATTAGTAATTTTAATGAATTATTTATACGACGTTCATGGCATAAAAACTCGTTAATGGCTGATTTATTAATATATTATTTTCAAACCCATATAAATAAACTGTTATTGGTCCATCTTTTATTGTTTTATTGTTCTACACAAATTCACACTAAATATACAACATACAAATGAAAAAGTGCACTATACTTTAAATTGTCTATATTATGAAGCAGCAAAAATACATTTTTAAAATTATTAAAGCATATAAAGGAAAATCGCGCAACATTTTGCTTACATAATGATTATGGCAGAAATCATATTCACTAGCCGTCGTACACTTTCTAGAAAATTTTGTACGGTCATTATTTTTTACTTTGCGTGATGGAAAAACAATGGTTGTTATGTAACACCTTATAGTTTTTAATTTCCATTTGGTTTTCTTAGCACGACAAAGTAAGGTACGTAGAGTAGCACATAATTCTGGTATAGCTTGTTTGAATATTTAATAGTGAACAGAAATTTAGTAAAAATATCTTTAGTGGAAATAAAAAGTTTAGTATTAGCTTTGATTGTATTAGTTAAACAAGTAAAGATAAATAATTTTTTAAGGACGTGGTCTGTTGAGGTTCGGAGGATTATTTTAGTTATTTCTGAGGTCTGACGTAAGAGCTGCGCCACGCACTTTGGTTGTTACAAACAAGTATTTGCTCCCTGACCCTCACTCCACATGTCCATCCCCTAACTTTTACCTTGCTTCATATGGAGCACTGTCACAAATATTTTTCAGAACGAATTGGTGTATTTAATAAAAGTTTTTGTGTCAAAAATCGAAGAATATGCATATCACACCTTAACTGAATTGATTTGTTCCAGTTCAACAAATTTTAAATAAGGCCTAAAATACTTTACGAAAAAGGGGGAAAAGTCTATAGATGTATATGTTTATTACTTTCTTTCATTTATTGTTAAGAAATAAAATATTTAGAACCTAAAAGTTAGGTAGAAAATCATGTCTTTAACGTAGGAGTTTTTATTAGACTATTGATCTCTCAAATCGAACCAAACTTACCAATTCCTTATTAAAATTAGTACAAGTGATTAGTTAGTGGAATTAAACTGTTATAATTAGGCCATTCATATAAAGATTATAGAGGATTTCCTGCCACTAGTAATTTAGGCATAAAAATAAATCCACCTAAAAGCCACAAAATGTCCATTTTCAATTTCCATGGACAAGATGTGACCGCGAAACATTTCGCTAAGTATCCGTTACGCGGTGTAAGTGGATCAATTACTTCGCAATGACCGGGGAAGATTCACCAACATGCCGTTAACCCACATATCTCGATGCTTCAATATCGGCCCGGCGATTCGACACGAGAAACGAGACTATTACCAAATTGCTCGCCTCTTAATCCCGGGTCTACAAGTCGTGGTCAAGCCGTGGCTGATGTGCAGAATGCTAAATTGCTCGGAGAGGTCGAGACAACTGAGCAATGTCGGTGCACTCCTCGCGTCGCCGTAATATCCCATCTATCATTCTTATCCGGACATCACAAAAAGGTAAGCGGACGGGTATTAGAGGGGCCCGTTGAGTAAGAACGTAATGCGGGGTAATATGTATTTAATTGTGACAAGGCAGAGCAGACTGATGCTGTTATTAAGGAGAGGAGGTGGGGCGCTGAAACTCATCCGAGGCAAAAACAAGCAGAAAACAGCCTTGAGAAAAGTGGATCAGAGAGAAAGTGGAAGAGCGGAGTGGTCTGGTCGGAATTGAGATGGTATCATTAGAGGTGGCCGCGGGGTCTGCAGCTTCCGGCCGTGGTGTTGAGACCTTCGTCCGTACGTTTTATCTTTTAAATATATTGGCTTCGGTCATTACACAACTCTATAACACAATATTATATTTATTTTATGTTGCCGTATCATTTTCCAAAAATTGAAAGTTTCTAGCTAAAGATCAGGTCTTAAATGCACGTTTTGAGAAGATTCGCTTGTGTTGTTTGATAATTGATAGCCTAAAATAAATCTTAAAAAAGTTTAGGTGAAGGAAATGAAAATGTTCTTTTCTCACAGTTCTATAAAAACTTTGTATAATAAAAAGTGTTATAAAAACTGACAACCATGATGCTGAAAGTGATATTTAATTTTGGTCACCCAAATATAACATTCTAGAACTTATCGGTTGAATTTAATTTCGGTGATTTTATATTAAACATTAGTTATGATATATTACTGGCAAATGGTTTAAAACCATTAAAACATACATAATAAAGAAAACAATTATGAAAATTAGTCGTCTAACAAACATATATAAGATGCATACAGTAATCACAATCTTACTTTAAGATATTAGTAGGGAACAAAATAATAAAAAGACAATCAAGAATTCAAATAATATATTGCTGAAACGTTTACTTGTAGGCGAATGAATAGGCTGATCCAGTGTATATAAAATAGATAAATAAACATTTTATAATTTGATTTTCTAATTATCCTTACGAAATATTGAATAGCTACTATAAGTATATACAGTAGACTTTTAAAAACTGTAGCGTCTAAAACCTACATACTTGGATAAAGGTCAGATAAGTTTTAAGTGCATATAATAAAATTAGAGTTAATCAATATCTATTTATATTAATAACAAAATAATATATGAATATGATGTGGGATAATGTTAATAGATTCAATTGTTATTTTTTCCAGAGGTCAAGAAACTAAAGGAAATTAATAAGAAATTAATATGTTTTAGCCATCATAAGGTTTTAGAAGTCAGTCAATACCTCATTCAGTATTTATTAGTATGGCTTAGAGATTCAATAAGAAGGGGTTCACTTAAGATACATGATTCATTTAATGGAATTTACCAGAGAGTAATCCTCGATATTATCAGCACGAAAATAGAGAGGAAGTTTTACAACAATACAGTGCTAATTTTTTTTTTTAATTTCAGTTCTTTACAATGTAATACACATTTTTCTGACTAAATTATTTTACAAAAAACTTAATCCTAAAAACAATTCGTATAGCAAAATTATCTAAATAAATAAAGATATTATTCTTTAAGACTAGAGAAAAGAAGCAACATTTATTAAGTAGCAACAATAAAAGCAGAAGAGATAATTAATTTGGAAGTTATTTAAAGTAAATATAAATAATAACAATCAATAGGCTAGTGCATAGTATCAGAGAGTTCAACAAGAAATATTAGAGCACAGGGATCAATATTAGAAGCTATATTGTTAATTTTCAATAATTATTTGTGTAATATTAGTTTTCGTGGATAACAGTATAGATAATAAATCTGATTGTATAATCGAATTTTTTTTCTTTTATATCGAATTCTTCAGAAGGTATCGAAGTTAATATGAAATTAGACCTGCATGATCCTTATTAGTTGTCATAAACTATAGCCTATATGTTCCTAATTGGGCATACGCACAAATATTTCAACTTTATTCTAATGAGTGAACGTGAGTTAAAACGGTGTTTCTATAGAAACATCAATTTACACATAATTTTTCTATAAATATATTTTAGTTACCTCAGGGATCCTCAGTACATTTGTATCAGGTTTTCAGGCAAAATACTTGAATTAATATAAAAAATCGTTTTGTTAAATTGAATCAACATTGTTCTCCTATTTTTTTATTGTTATATATTTGGTGTGATGACAGCATTAAAAATCATTTATTTCTCACTAATTCAAAAATGCTACATTAAGTAATGTATTTTTTAGCGGAAGTGTTGACATATAAGCTTTAAAATATTGACAAAAATTAAAAAGTTTTAATAAATGTTAAGAAGTAGTTTATTAGAATGACTGGGCAATAAAATATATGAATGGCCTATAATTATTATGGCAATTAAGGAATTTTTATATTGCCTGAACTTTTTGTTTGTGAGCGCTAATTTTCCAATGCAGCTAAAACAAGATGGTTTGAATAGTATTTCATCTGGTGTCTTGGAACTATAATGCAATAGTTATAGAGGCTTATCATAACGTCGCTGTGCCATGACTAGTACATTTGTGGTGAATACAAGTAGTTTTTCATCTTCGGATGAATTTCAAGATAGTTGACAATGAATAATATTAGAAAAAGTTGTAAATTAAATTTTTTTAAAATTAACTGGATAAAATAAATGTTATTTATGTTAGATGTGATAAAATTCAATACCATTTCTTGACATTTATTCCAATGTTTTGCACATGAGATATGTAAATATTTATCAATTCTCAATACATATTTCACTTAAGATTTACGAAAAGTAATCGCATCATAAATACATAACCAGCGTATTGTTCTGCTAATATATTTCAAAGCTGGAAAAATTAAGTAACCTGGTACATTTATAAAATATTTATAATAGGTCAACAGAAACAGTAGTCCATAAGAACCGACTTCATCAACGTTCAATCTTAACAGATCTATAAGCATAAAAGACGCTATCAAACAAAATATATCTGACTCATTGAAAATTCCCTCAAGGTTGCAAGCTGATAAATATAGACTAGAACTCCAAATCCATAACACTGTGTAATTATGTATTAAAACACCTATTGGTCACTATTGCCGATGTTATTATGATTATTACAACCCAAAACAAAAAGAGTTAAAATCGTTGTACTCTTTTTTATGAAACGCGTGATTGAACTGATGAGACTTCTCCGGAATGTGACGGGGTCTCCACCGGTGATTGCAGATTCTAATAGCTGATTTCATACCTTCCGAAAAATATTAAAATAATATTAAGGGCTCTTTTATAAACCTATTTCAGATACTGTGATGTAGTCATTGTCGATATTAATGTGGATCTTTCTGCTGTTCTGGTCTATTCTAAACCTTATACGTTATAGTCACTTAATAAAAAAATACTTCTTTTTAAATTAAAACAATTTTGAGACGTCTAAGTCTTTGGAACGTTCATTAACAACAGATTTTAGTGTACGTGTGAAATACGAAAACGTGCAAGAAAGTGTACGAACTCGAATATAGTTCCGATTCATTTATTAACTTCATTAAAAATATTATTAAAATTCAATTTTTAGGCTGTGAAATGCTTTTATTAATGATCAGACCCATGGAGGAAAGGTTACGCTCACTTTGAAATGAAGGTTTAAATCTAGATTTGGATGATTCTGTGATCTGGAAGATAACAACCATGTGGTGTTATGGGGCGTTTTGGGTCGAGTTGCTTGGAAAATATGAATTAATATTGAACTAAAACGTAAAATAGGAGTGGATATACGTATGAATTACGTTATTTAATAGCCTAATAGTTTTTTAATCTGAAATCTAGTTATTTACTATAATACTAAGGTGTATTTAATTGTTGTACATAATATTTGTTACAGACTCATCGCACTATGATATTAAGTAATTAAATAAATTATATACATTAGTTGAAAAGATTAAGTCAAATTTAACCTAATTATAAACCAGCCATGTAATAAGAGAATGTAAGGAAATTTTCTCAGACAGAGATGTTGTTTAGGAAACAGATTTTCGAGCTTTCCAAAATTTAAATTTTTAATAGAGTGGTGTATGTAATTAAGATATTAGGCAGTTATACTCAGGTCACGGCCATTAGTATAATAACACTCCTCAACCGAAGACATGCAACTTTAAACTGCAGATATTAATACACTATAATTAGTTACAATTACTTAATGTTACTGAATAAATTAGTACCGGAGATAGCAGAGTCCTTGGTCCAAGTTCCTTGTTCAAGGCCGTGCCCTGGTATTGTGCTCTAGAAAGTAATTTAGATTATCAACTTCATTTACTTTATGTGTTTCATTAATTAATAATTTATATAATGTATTGATGGTTTATCAACCGAGTCCTTAGAGATTGCGATCCTCAATGGGATTGGTATTTCTCAACGGTATTAAGTTATCCCAGATCCTTGAACTTACAGTTTATCCTCTGGTGGATTGATATACAAGAGATTGTAATTGAAAGTGTTTGCTGAATTAGCTCAATGGTTGATAACCGGATTGATACTTGAAAGTTCACGTTCACAAGGCTAACGTTGTCTTAGATATTTTTCCTCAACATCAATAGACGATACTTTCTCAATGTAATACCTGTGATACGATTGTGGATATATATATATAAAGAGTAAATTACGTTACTGTCAAATCATCAAATCCTAAACTCCGATATCGGATAGTTACTGAAGTAGACTGCCTGTGCTAGAATTCTACTAAAATGGTTTCAGTAATTTAGGTGCCAAAGTTTGAAAGTTAACCACAAATAAATTTCCAGTTTTTATGTTGGTAACAACGACAACAGGTTCTGGATTTTGGCAACTGTTCAACCAAACTTTAACTTTGAAAACTTAAATACAAACTTGACTAAATAATTAATTAATAAACAGTACGAAGTTTTAGAATTATAAGAAAAAACTTTTTAATTAATTAATATCGTAACTTTTCATTCTTGACCTGTCTGTTTAAACCTTGTGGCATTGGTTTCGTTATAAAAGTCTAACTAAACTTCATTGTTTTATAAAATTAGATTGGTTTTACATGAAAAACAACTTAACAATTACAACTTAAACTTACACCCTCTTAAAATGACTTTAAAATAGTCAAGTAGATAGTTAGCATTGTCTTTTCTTGTTAATTTTTAACAAATAAAGCAACATGGTCGTATTCCAAAACCGTTAATGATCTAGTTAGGTAGGGTGGATTGGCACTAATCACCTACCTGAAAAAATTGATAGGAATGTGTTTTAATCTGGTCTGTACTTTTTACCGATTGTCTCTTTAATCCACTTTTTAATTTCTATTTAACATGTAGCCTTAGGCTCTTGCACATGACGCTTTATTCTTTCCCCTTTTTTTTACTCTACTCTATATTTTCTATTTCCTTAATTTTTATCTTTTTAATCTTTTTATTATGTATGCTTCATGTGTTCTCCTTTGTATTTTACAATGTCTGAACAACTATTATATACTTATTGACTGACTGAACTATCTTAATGACTTATCCTGCTGTTGTCCTAGCCCCAACACACGTCCTTTA